>NW_015160910.1:210651-230058 GCF_001447785.1 Gekko japonicus
GGCTAGCGGGCCCTCCCCCCCCCTGCGCCTCGCGTGCCTGGTGGTCGCTGTGTGCGCGCGCTTCTCGTCCTCTTATCCTTTCCTCCTCACGTTCCTTTCAGCCCTCCCCCCCTTTCTCCCTCACTGCCCGCTGATCAGCTGGCTAAAGGGCGCGCGCGGCTCTTCTCCCTCTCTCTGGTCTGCCTCTTAATTTCCCCCACTATAGCTGGTAGGCAGGCAGGCCGGAGCGCGTGCCCCGGCGGTTGAGACGTCTCGGCTGGCTCGCCTTTCCCTCTGCACGCGTGCGCGCCCTGCTGTCGCAAAAAAGTGGGAGGTGGGGGGACGCGTGCGCCTGTGGAGGAGGGGGCGTGGTCGAGGGGGGACGGCTCAATATGTCGGATCCAAGTGGGGGCCTTTGAGGTAAGGGGCGGGTGTCTGTCTCATCGCCTCCGGTTTGCGGGCGTGAATCAAGGGGGTGATGGTTCGCCCTCGTCCCCTTTGAATTGCTGAGGATGAAAATCGGTTGATGGCCTGTCTCTTTCCCCCCCTCTCTTTATAAAGTTTTTAGTAATGGCGCCTTGCGGGGCAGTGTAGATTTCACACGTGCTTTTGAGGATTGCCGGGAAAAGCCTACCACCTTTTGGTTCTCTGGAGGCTCCAGGGCTGCTGTCGCTCACTAAATAATCCAGTTCCAGTGCACGCAGTAAAATCCAGTTGGAAAGTGCATTGTTTAATTTGTGTGGCCACAGCCCAGGAAAAGCTTCATCTGCTCATTAGACTTATCTACAAGATTTGTATGGCGTTTCCCATGTGAGCACCCAGGGTGGCAATTGCTTTTAAAACAATTACTCAAATACATAGCTAACCAGCAAAAAAGTAAAGTTACTGATAAAAAGGAGAGAGGCCTAGAGGAGTATTCTGGGGCTGTAGCAGAGAAGGCCCTGCCTCTGGTTGTAATAAACAAAGGGGAGTGAAAGCTTCTGTGAAAGGGGGGTGGGGGTTTTAAGGGTCTCCGTGGTTATTAAGTAGTGGAAAGGAGCCATGTCAAGTTTTGTTTTTTATTTTAATTTTCCTGGCCAGCTGGTAATCCTGTAGTACGTAATTTGTCTTCTCCACCCTTGTTTACTTAGTGTGTCAAGATCTGTAAAGCCCACTGGAATCAATTTATGAGTTTACATGCCTGCAGCTTCACATGTTGCAGGTTTGAATAAAGCCCTTAAAGTTCCAGTTGTGTGCAGGTGTACTTGGAACTAAGTCCATCTGAATTCAGTAGAGCTTATTTCTGAGCGTGTGTGTGTTTCTGGTATCTTTCATCTCAAAAAGGGTACAGGGTTAACTTACAGAAATAAGATGTTCTGTATAGTGTAATTTTTCTTTTCCTTCAGTCCCATGCTCTCTGTCACATTGTAAATATGTAAATATATGCTATAGTATGTCCCTGGGATTGTAGCATTTGCCTACTGATGGAGTATTTCAAGACTAGGAGTCACCTACTCAACCCTGGAACATGGAAATAGTACTACTGGCCTACCCAATAAGTTTGTTGTGTTGTAGCTTTCCCAACAAACTTGTCAGCTAAGCCTGTTTCCCATGTTTTAGGGGTTGGGTATTTTTTGAAAGCACAGTGGCTTGACTGAGACCTTGTGAGTTTGTCTCTCAGGTGAGATTTAACAAGTTTGTTGTGTCGTAGCTTTCCTAACAAACTTGTCAGCTAAGCCTGTTTCCGATGTTTCAGGGGTTGGGTATTTTTGAAAGCACAGTGGCTTGACTGAAACCTTGTGAGTTTGTCTCTCAGGTGAGATTTGATCTGGAGCATTGCTGTTCGCCCTTAGCTACTGCACTCTTTGAATTGCAGAGTTAATTATGATAGGCTCTATATGGCATATCAGTTAAATTTAGCTCCATTGGGGCAGTGACCCCCCCCCCCAATTTAGCTCCATTGGGGCAGTGCCCCCCCCAGTGGTTTACCTAAAGCCATCTAATGAACTGAGGGTTCCTTACAGTCTACCAGCTGTGTGAACTGACTCCTTTAACAGGTGCTGGTGGAAGCAATGTGGAAGTTCACCTTTGTTCTTTCAGGGAAGTTGCCCCTTGATGTTGCAATCCACCAGCATCAAGTATAAACCTGGCTCCTCCCAATATAGTGGGGAAGTGTATGGTGATGTCTTGTCAGCTCTTGCATATCTTAACCTGCATTTGTTTTTTCATTTCTAGCAACGAAGGTTTTGGGGACAGTGAAATGGTTCAACGTAAGGAACGGCTATGGCTTCATCAACAGGTGAGGAGGAGTTAATTGTGCCAAAATCTTATGTTTTTTTTTTTTTTAAAGTTATTATTGCGTAGGTGGAATTAAGGTTCTTAGGTGGCCTTTTGGCCCAGTGTCTCAGCTTATTTTGCTTATACTTTTTTCTGTCATATTTAAGTGAGATTGGTGTGGAGCTGAATCTTCTGTAGATTTGCTTTTTGCATAGTCTGCCTTGGCAGTTGTTGATTACCAAGCAAGACTTGGGCACTGGAGATGACGTAGAATTTGGTAGATGCCAGCTCTGTGTGAACAAGTATTCAATAAGGTAGTAGTCCAGGCAGCAGCAGGCAGCCACTGTGGTAGAGAAGCTGGGCTTGGGGTGCTCAGGCTCTTGATCTGCTTTGTAGCTTGGTTTTCATTTTCCGTCTTCTTGTGCAGCCCCACATTGGGACTGTGCTTGCACAAGCCAAATGTGTATCTGCACAGAAGACGTCTGTGAACAACAGTTACAGGTAAGTGCAACTCTGTTTTCCAAGAGAGTTGTGGGTACTGCAGTCCCAAGCAAAAGAGACAATCCAGAGGTCTTGCAAGCAAATGGAAGGAAAGTATGTTGCCAGGGATGAAAAAATGTTGTTGGTGGCTTTTGAATGGCAGGCATAGATGAGCAGACTAAATACAACCCACTAGTGTGTGAGGTTTGTTTGACATTAAGGTATACCTACCAACTTACAGCAGTTATGCAGTTAAAACAAAATCACCACCTGAAAACAAAAATGTTAAATGCACCAGAATTTCAATTAAGTAAAGTAACAGTCCAAAATGAAACCAAAATGTCCTCCACCAGCCCTCATTAATGTGAGAAAAATAACTAAGTAGTTAGCCATGGTTGTTTTTCAAAAGAGGTGCAAGTGCACACTGTTAATTAGATTACAGGTCATTAGGCCCGACCTAGAGAGATGCCCCAAGGACTCTCTGTGGTTTCTTTAATCTAAGATACACCAGATGAAAAATATGCAGCCAGCAAAAATGCAATCACTGGGACCTACATCATTCCTCCATCCCACACCTCTTCTATGATGACTCGTCTCCAGTGTGACATTTGCAGGGTCTTGCACACATTTGCCTGGAACTTCAGCATGCCTTGATTTAGGTTGTGTGAATTCACACAGAACAGCTTTTTCTTGACCCCCTGGCTGCTATTATGTGCAAGTCAGTGGGGGCTTTGAAAAGAAGTGCTGCTTCCCTCTCCCCCTCCACAAGTGTGTCTCCCTTGCTGATGGCAGTCATTTTTTTTGTACTGTTACTAGCCATGGAGACTACAGAACAGCAATAATAAAGTCATTACTATTTGGCCATTCTTGGCTTCTTTTGCCAAGTCTCAACAGTGTTGATCCCAGGCCAAGCAATTGAGGAAGGTCTTGCTGGGCAGTACTGAAATGAGCTGAGCCAGAAACCTAAGCAACGAGATCCCATTAAGACACGTGTCTTGAATTTGTCATGGAATGCCAAGAGATCTCTTGAGTGGTGGGTGATAAAAAGACCTATAAGAATGGGTAGAATGGAGGTTAAGATCAGCTGGGTCATTGAGTTTTGTTGGTATGTAAATTGCTTTCTTAAATGTCTGTGATGCCATATAAACTGCCATGCCCTGTACGAGGTTATGGCCCTTCATCTTTTGGCACAGTAGGCTTGGAGTAACTGCCCTACCTGTAGTCCTTCCCATGTATGGCTATAAACTGTGGCCAGCAGATGCTGCTGTTGCATTATACTGAGTTATAAGAGTTTTCACTGGAAGCGGGGATGGGTACTTACTCCTGCCACTCCTCACCTGTTTCTACCGCAAACATCAAGTCCATATTGAGCTGTGTAACGAATGTAGTATAGAAATATTGGTTACTTTATTTGGTGCTTTGAGACTCACCTATACCAGCTGCTTATTTTTTGTGCTGTTTTTAAACGGTACCTACCTTGCCGTGAAAACGTCCTTAGTAGAAAGCAAGATTTATGTGTGTGTTTTTTTAAGAGTAAGAGGGAATATCAAATATTAATGAAAGTGTTTCTGCAGGAAAGAGCTGTCATGAGTCCAAAAAGCATTTTGACTGTTGGGTTGAGATTGCTTGATGATTATACACAGAACTACAGTTTTCAGGAAGAAATATGAAACTTCCAAGCTTACACGCTGCATGTATTTTTAGTCCATGAAAGTTATGGGCGTGGACAGGAGGAGGGATGTGATATATGAGTTGGTCCTTGGCAGTACCCCAAAGCCACAGCCTGGCCTTTGTCCAAAACTTAATACCACTCCTTGCTGGAGAATGCTGTTTCTTTGTGTAGTGTTTTCTGAACTGAAAAAAATATTTTGTTTTGCTGCAGGAATGACACCAAGGAAGATGTGTTTGTCCACCAGGTGAGGCCATTTGCTTGTAAGCGCTAGATATGCCAGATTCTGGTGAAATGAGACAGTGTTTTGCTTTGCCTGAAGGGGCTAAAAGATGGTTGGTTCAGTTGTTGGAAGGCCTGGACTCTCACAGCATGCTCCATGTGCCCTTAAGGACCCTTGGTTTGTGGTCCTTAGCTAACTGCCTTGCCTGCTGTTCCACTGTGCTTGTGGGCCTAACACATGATAGCCTTTGGCCCACTTTTTCCTTTAGCTCATAACTGAGTTCACATCCGTGTTTGTTTAAAAAGGCAAAACGAAGTCCTCTGTCAGAAATGTGTACACTGTTTTTTGGCAATAGCCTGCCATTTGAATCAGTTGCATGGGGGGGGGCGCTTTGGATTGCTTGTTTGTCATGTATATGACCTGATCTCCTAACATTACTCATTCCTGGATTATCATTGCCTGTTGCTAATGTTCAGCAGCCAATATGTCATAAGACTCCTGAGAATTTTTACCCCCAGGAGATGGGTTTGAGTCCCACAGGAACTATCTGCTGCTCTCTTCTTCTGTTGTTGAAGAATTAGGGTGGTAGGGTTGCACAGAAGGTTAAATTTGTAGTTAGGGTTAGTGGCACTTGTATAGAGGCAGGGTACCAGGAAAATGTTGTCAGCACTATATAACTTCTCTCTGAGTGCAGCTGTTACTATTCACACTGAAAAGCGATTAGTAAGCAAACTGTGAAGGTCAGTTTAACATGTGTGATCACATGGTTGGCTGAAAATACAGGCTTGGAAAGCAGAATTTTGCTCTGTGGGTCTGATTAGAGAGGCTAACATGGCAGCTGTATGAGCTGCTAAAATGACTTCCCTGTATTATGTGGATTTCTGGGAGACTGTACTAGAATATGCCTGTTTTTCCTCTTCTTGATGTCTCTGGTACACAGCCTGTAGGGCTGGAAGGGACCCAAAAACTATGTCATCTATCAGCACCTGCTTCCCATACAACCCAGCTGTTTCAGATGGCTGAGTCTGTGAGCTATGAAGCAGTGAAAATACCTTCCAGTGTTGCCACCTTGTGAATGAAC
Organism: Gekko japonicus; assembly: GCF_001447785.1. Lineage (NCBI taxonomy): Eukaryota > Metazoa > Chordata > Lepidosauria > Squamata > Gekkonidae > Gekko > Gekko japonicus. Next base: position 216,340 of record NW_015160910.1, read on the forward strand.
AGTTTAGGTCAGATATTATCCTTATTTATATTTTAGCCTGTGGTGTCTATTTTTCTCTCTCCCTCCTGCTCTCTTCTCTAATACTTTCGGTATCTAATCTAAAAAACTGTCTTCATACTGGACGGATTTCATTACTTCCATTTAAAAGTCTAAATCTGACCTGTTTTGCCATCAGACTGCTATCAAGAAGAATAACCCCAGGAAGTACCTTCGCAGTGTAGGAGATGGAGAGACTGTGGAATTTGATGTGGTTGAAGGAGAAAAGGTGAGCTGGTTATCCTAAGTTTAAATAGCCCCTACTTTGCTCTTTTGAGTTTTGGTTTCTGTCTGGGCCAGGTACTGGATGCAGCTAAAATGATCAGCTGCATTTCTTTTTTGGGTATGGAATATGGATGTCTTCGTGTCTATATGTACTGACCATTCATGGTGTTCTGTGATGGCTATTTTCAGGGAGCGGAGGCAGCCAACGTTACAGGCCCTGGTGGAGTTCCAGTGCAAGGCAGTAAATATGCGGCAGACCGTAACCAATACAGACGATATCCACGGCGTAGAGGTCCTCCACGCAACTACCAGCAAAATTACCAAAATAGTGAGAGCGGAGAAAAGAACGAGGGGTCGGAGAGTTTGCCAGAAGGCCAGTCTCAACAGCGCCGCCCCTACCGCAGGAGGCGGTACCCGCCTTACTACATGCGTCGGCCCTATGGCCGTCGACCACAGTATTCCAATGCTCCTGTGCAAGGAGAGATAGTGGAGGTAACTTTGCAGAAAATAATTACTTGCCTTTGTTGCATGGCTGATGGTGGGGAGAGTAGGTGCACATATTACAGTGACCTGGGTGTATTTATGGAAGAATCTTGCTTAGGCAAGTAAAATTGGTTGGGCATAGTATTGTATCATGTACTTTGCTAGGAGACACTTGGTGTTCCTGCTATTTACCATGTGCTTGTCTTGTATCCCACATAAGTGCAGGGCCCTGGATCACTGGACCCAGGGGTCATTTCGTAGAAAAAGAGCTAGGGAGACTCATTAGCATAACTCATTAGCATATGTCACACCCCCTGACATCACCGGAAGTGTCATAAGGCCACACACCCCGCCCCCCAACGGTCCCGGCCGCCGCTGCCGGCCTTGCAGCTCCACTGCCGAGCCCCATGAGGGGCCTGGCGGTGGACCTGCAAGGCCAGCAGGAGTGCAAGGAAGCCCCGCGAAGGCCCTCCCTGGCCCCAGGCAGGCAGGGGTGGGGAGAGGCAGGGAGGAAGCAACTTACCCTCCCTTTTCTCCTGCCTCCTCCTGGCTGAATGAGGGCCGGAAGCGGGGGGCGGGGCTTCGTCGTGTGCCCCGCCCCCCGTACCTCACCCGGGGGAACTGCGATCCCCCCCGAAATGACCTCTGACTGGACCCATCCGCTTTGGGCAACATTCCTTTATAGGGAAATAAGCATTCTTGCTTTTTTGTAGCACGAATGTCACGTGCTGACATAACTGAAATTCCTAGACCATTGTTTATATCAGAAACAGGCACAGTATGCTGTGCCCACCTGTGAGTAGCAAAGTTTCCCCCCATTTAGACTTCTTGACCCGTAGGCCAGATGGCAGTGCTTCAGTTCCATCAATTAAGCTTAAGTTTGGTTGAAGTCTTTAGGTCAGACTAAAAGTGTGTAATGCGGCATTTTTTGATTCTGTTTCCTGAAGATGGGATTTTAAAAAGCTGCTTGCTTCTTGTCTTTTAGGGTGCTGACAACCAGGGTGCGGGAGAACAAGGCAGACCTGTCAGACAGAACATGTATCGGGGTTACAGACCACGCTATCGCAGGTGAGCTCCCACAAAAACATGCCCAGTGCTGATTTGCTGTACACTAGAACTTTGAGACTGAGGTAGGTGCTTAAAGGTTTGGTGGACTTTTCAGGGGTCCTCCTCGCCAACGACAGCCCAGAGAGGAAGGCAACGAAGAAGACAAAGAGAACCAGGGTGATGAGGCCCAGGGTCAGCAGCCACCTCAACGTCGGTACCGTCGCAACTTCAATTACCGACGCAGACGCCCAGAAAACCCTAAACCACAAGATGGCAAAGAGACAAAGGCAGCCGAACCACCAGCTGAGAACACGTCCACTCCCGAGGCCGAGCAGGGCGGGGCTGAGTAAACGCCGGCTTACCATCTCTACCATCATCCGGGTGAGTGTTATGAACCAGGAGAGGGCAGTGAGTCTGCTGCGAAGTATATTTAATGAATTTGCCAGCACTGAGAGCTTTATCTGGTGTTGATAAGTATGTTGTACTTGTATTTCTTTGCATTGAGAATGTAAGTTAGGTGGCCCTTTAGATTTTGATCAAATCATAATGGGAACTTCAGTTACTGGGGGAAGGGGCTCTAGCCATGTTTGTAGCAAGATTGAAACCACAAGGTTGCTTAGGGTCAGGCACCGGTTATAATCACCAGTGGTTTTTCATACCTAGAAATTGTATGTTCCTTTCTAGATCTTTGTTGATGAGCCTGGAAACCAGGCTGTGAAATTTCTGAAATACACTGCCAGGGAGAGAGATCTTACAGCTGAGATGTAGTTGTTCAGAATGGGCAAGAATCTTGACTCTCTGGTCTGGGGGCTTTGACCCTAACTTCCTAGTGGTCATATAAGACAGGGTGTGGGATGTGAGGGAATACTGTCAGGATATCAAGGGCGCAATCTCTAGCTAAAGCAGGATGTCTGCATAAACTCTGTGAATTGCTTAACTGCTTGGCTTGGCGGAAGGCATCTTTTAGAGGGCAATGTAAGCATGCACATTTGGACATTTGTGCCACTGATTTCACCAGGTAATGGATTTAATGTCTACATCCTTTGGAGGTTTCCCTGTTAAGCTGCTAAAATAGCTGTTGTGCGTCTTTTCTGCCGCATGCCTCTTATGGTGAGACTGTGTCTGGGCTGTGCCACTGCAGGTGGAGGCTCAGAATGATTGAATGCACCATCCTGAAAAGGTTTCTGCTCATAGAAGTCTAATCCCTCAAGGGCAAAGACAAGACTAGTACTGTTATCTGCTTTCCATATGCAGGGAATTAATATGGGAAGGGAGTCAACTACATGAGCCCCCACTTCTAATCTAAAGGACAAGACTAGTACTGTTATCTGCTTTCCATATGCAGGAAATTAGTATTGGGGGGGAGAGAACTACATGAGCCCCCACTTTTAATCTAAAATTAATCTGTTTGTGAGAACTAAATTGCATATTTGAAGATGTTGCGGGGTGTGTGTGTCATGCAAGATATTCCAAAGGGCAAATCAGTTCTGCTACTGACATCAGTGGGAAAGGTAAGGTCACACCCAGTGCGGTTAAGATAATGGCCTCTCTTTGTCTTTTTTTCCAGTTTAGTCATCAAAGAAGAGAGAATATGAAATAAAAGAGAATATGAAATTCCAGCAATAAGAAATGAACAGAAGAATTGGAACTGAAGACCTTAAGTGCTTGCTTTTTGCTGTTGACCAGATAACTCGAACTCTCTGCATTATCTATGCAGCATGGGATTTTTATTATTTTTACCTAAAGCAGTCTCCTTTTGGGAGCGACAAACATGTTTTTTAAAGGCCTGTTTTTTCTCAATACACCTTTAAAGGTTTTTAAATTGTTTCATATCTGGTCAAGTTGGGATTTTTAAGAACCTCATTTTTAATTTGTATGAAATGTACACCTGATTTTTTCAAGTCAAACTGCAAGCATCTCTTAATAAAGGTCTTAAGAATTGCCTGGGGTGCTTTTTGATTCCAATTCTGCTTTCCTGAAGCAATAACAGTAAGGTCCCCCCCATTTTGTAGTCTATCCCATAAGCTCAGTGGAGGGGGAGAGAGCTTGTTTCCTGGGTATTTCTAGCTAAGAGAAATTAATGGGGGCTTTGAATTTAATATGCTAATAGCACTGATGTTAACTTAAGGGAATGGAAACATCAATAGTATGACAAAAATTGGTCAAAGGGCAGGTGGAAGGAGATGCTGGAAATCATTGGTGGCCTCCCCCCACCCCACCCTAGTGGCCACAGGAACCAGTTTCCTGTGAACATTAGTAATACTTTGCCTTTACTGAAGTTTAATTGGATCCAGCTCAGGGAAAATATATTGACCCGAGTATGTTCAAGTGAGGACTTGAACAATCGCCACAGATTTTTTTTTAAAGTCAAAGGAACTTGGGGATATTTGGGCCTTTTTCACACTTTTGCACCCTTCTTCATCCAAAGCAATTTTTAAGCACCCAGGGCTGGTTGCTGCAGGGCAGGGGTGGCCGAACTTGCTTAACGTAAGAGCTGCATAGAATAAATGTCAGATGTTTGAGAGCCACAAGACATGAACAAATATTACCCACACATTTTTATTGGAAAATATGCAAATTTGCTTTTTATTAACGTTAAATGAGACTGCCAAAAATAAAAACAAAAAGGGGTAAAAACAGCTATTGATAATGATATTTATTTGCCTTCTCTAAGCTGGGGGGGGAGCTTTGAGAATGCATTTAAAGTTGCTTTCTTTCTCTGCTCCCCCCCACCTCAAGCCTACCCAGGGAGGGGAACACTGGCTGGGGAAGGGACGACCGCTCAGGGAGGCATGTCTCTCCCCCACTTCCCCAGCTGCCCTGCCAGGAGCTGCACAATATGTGTGAAAGAGCTGCATGTGGCTCCCCCAGCCACAGTTTGGCAAGCCCTGCTGTAGGGCTTTGGTTAATTGTGGGAGGGCTCTGTGATTGCTCAGATCTCTTTGAACCAGAGGCAGTTTTTCTGTATCCACTGATAGGTGAGAGAGGGTGCCCTACATGGGGAAACAGGCACCATCCTCCCTGTTGCCAAAGCCAGTCTTTCCTCTGCTTGACATGCTCCTGCCCTGTATTCGGGAGCAGGATGAGCATCTTTATTCTCCGCACATCATTTAGTCATTTGGTTACATATAACGGCATTAATAGCAAATGCATAGCTAATAAGTTGGGCACACTCTACAGTTACCTGTTGCTTGTAGTGTCTCCCATTTTGAAAGCCTAAGATGTGTTCTGGGAAACATCACTAGGAAGTCTGATGCTGACACTTGAGAGTTTGTATTTCCAGATGAAGCTAATATTTCATTCTGCAGAGCAGGTGTGGAGGAGCAGTCACTTCCTCCTGTCCACAGAAAAGCTGCTGTTGGGGGGTGTTTATCTTAAGCTGAGCTATTTTGACTCCTGTTTTCACAAGAGAGTGTTTCTGTTTTTTGGATGGCTGCCCATTTCTCCCGTTGAAGAGTATATTATAACGGGGAAAGGGAGCAAGCTAGCAACAAGATGTTCTGTAGCAGATCAGCTGTTAAGCAGGTGCTGTGCAGGCTTCAATGGCTCTGCTAAATCTGCCACTATGTCTCCCCCTGCTGTGGTACTAATGCCTCAGTTTCAGCTTGCGATGTTCCCTGGTAATTCCTTAGGAAGGCAGAGCCTGGTGTGTCAGTGGCTACCATGAGTAGTTGGTCCACAGTATGACAGGGCAATGACGGGGCTAGCTTGCAGCTTCAGATTTCACTGTAGTTACCCAAAAGAAAGGCAAGGTTTTTCTCCCAGGAGGACTGTCAAGAAAAATATGGAGTCACCTTAAGTTCCCATAAGAGCTTCCAGATATGTGCAGTAATAGTTTGTATATAACCAGGGGGTGTCTTACATGCTGGGTAATCTTCCTTTCAATAAATATGGCACTCATGGTTTTGTAATGCATAGTTCTAAATATCATTAGTACGGTAGCTTGGAAGAAGCACAAAAACAGTTTACAAGCTATTTTACACAGAGTGTACAACGGAATGGGAAATGTGTGTATTCAGGTCACTAATTGACCTTTAATGAGCCAAAGCATTCATGAGACGTTAACTGAAGGAATGATCAACTTGGCTTTGCTCAGTCATGCTCCCTGATAGTGGGGCGAAAGCTTGTAACTGGATACAAAAACACAAAAAATAGTATTCTAGAATTCCATAATGGAAGTCTGAGTGTTTAAAAATTTGGTAAGGATGTTCCTTTCTCCTTATAACCAGTTTTAGTTAAAAATCTCATGTTGTGAACTTTAATCCCTAACTTGATGTGTGCAAACAGGACGTCGTCTTTAGATGAACAAAAAGGCATTGGATGAAGGTGGAGCAGTCTTGGTCTTGTGACAGTGGATCGCTCCTAGCTGGTTGGTCATGTTTTGGTGGTATCCGAGAACTTGCCCAGAGAATGGGCTCTAGCGGGTTTGGGAGAGCTTGAAGGGAAAGGTTAGCCTGTGAACTGTCTTTCATGTGTGTGCAAAATGGGGGGAGACTGGCTAAAACTGGATGTTGCAGGCATGCTAAAAGCATTGTCATCTCATGCCTCTTCCATACCATCTAAGCAAGTGATACAGTATCACCACAAAATAGAGAGTAGGACTTCCAGATAACATCACGTGGCTTGTGGTAGATGTTATGGGGCAGGGAAGGCAAAAGAGACTGCTGCAATATCAAATCCTGGCTTCTGCCACTGGGCAGGCCTTTCCTGACATGGTAATATCAGCTACGCTTGAGGCGACTTGACAAGTCTGTCCAGTTAACACTGTGTGGAGGGGACAGTTTTCAGTGCTTAAAAATACACATTCTTGGACTACTCTAGCAAGGTATACAAGTTTGAGTGTTGGGCTGGAATCCTGCCCCCTTGCCCAGTTCAGTTTGCCCAAGTATTTGCAAAAGATGATTAGGAGGTATTAGGTTCCTGTTCCCACCAGTTTGTCAGTTCTGCTTTACTCTGGCACAGTTGTCTTGCGTTTTAACTCAGTCCCCTGTCCCCATTAGAACTTCAGTACTTCCCGTTTTTATTGCGGGCAAGCCTGCTTTGAGCCCGTCTCCAAAATACCGATCAAGTGGACTAGTTGACAAATGGAACATGAGTCAACAATGTCAGGTCATGTCACAAAATGGCTGGTGCCATTTTTGGTTGTAACAGGATCACTCTGAGTCAGCAGTAGCAAGGGGGCACGGCTAGAGTGCTGTCTGCATTTTTCAAATGTTGGCATACTGGAAAGGATCCCAAAGAGAGTTTGTGAAGATGTCTGAGAGATGGATCGCGCAAGGACAGATGGAAGGAACTGGCCACGTTTAACCTATCAACCAACAAAGTTACTTGTGTTTGCTATGGAAGCAACGTGTTTGTAGGCTGAAACAGCTGTGGCCTTCCGCTTCGAAAGCGTCATCTGTATGCAGACTGGAAATACATAAACGGGTGTCCAGTAGTGTGAAGAACTGTTTATCCTATTGGTGCAAATAGCTGGGGGCTCTGTGGGGTGCCAGTGGAGGTTTCTAGGGAGAGACTGGACAAGCACCAACAATGTTAAGTGGCAGAAGGGGTCAAGATGACCTCTTAGGCTATTCCTGATCTAGCATTCCAAGCCTCTATTCGACACATTCCTACTTGAAAGTCAGTTTCCCTGAAATCCACTGGCTGACCTGGTAACTATAGATTGGATTGAGCAAGAAATCATACTTTAGCCAACCATCAGGTGGACAGAAGTTGCACGCTTTTGAGCTCCTTAAGAGACGGGCTAAAATCGGCTCGCTTTTTGCTCTAGAACAAAACGGCATTGTTCTTTTGGTCAATGCCGGTTGTGTCATCTAGGAGGGAAATCCTCTGCGAGGGAGCCAGCTGGCCACAAGGTGTCAGAGTTGCCTGAAGAGGAAAAGGCATTACTTGACAGGGCCACCAAACAGCAGGACTTTGTGATGATGGCTGACTGATGTGCAGAAAACACTGCTCACGAGCATCCCTTGGTTTCATGCCTGCTGGGTTGTTCCCAAACGCTCCCTTTGAAGTGGAAGGGTGCACTCCAGAGTTGGTGCCACCCTCAGAAAAGGTCTTAAGGCTCTAAGAAGGGGGAATTTCACATTACCAGTTTTCTCCCGGTTTCAAACCGGGAGTCTTCCGTTTCCAGATGAACCGGTACAGGGCTGCCGTTTCACACACGGCTTGCCCCTACCGGAAAGAAGCCGATTCACAAGCGGTTCGGCGTTTCACACACGCACCGCTTCGTTTTCCCACCGTTTTCTTCCCACGCAGGCGATCGTTTTTTTTTTTTAAAAAAAGGTTTGGCTTATAGCGATATATCGCTATACCAGAACCTCAAATGGTCGCAATAACGATCCCATTGGAATGCGACTCCTTAGAGGTTCCGGTATAGCGATATATCGATATATCGCTATAAGCCGAACGTTCAAAAAAAAAAAAAAAAAAAAACCACACGGGCGGAAAAAAGGCCAAGCGTATCGGAACCGGGAGAGGGAACGGTAGACTCCTCGGAAGCGGTTTACAGGGAAATCGCTTTCCTCCCGGTTCCTATACGGAAGAGAGGCTTCTGTGTCTGAAATGCCACTTAGATCCCGGTAGGGAACCGATTCCTAACCGGGTTCTGTCTGAAATGACAGACCACAACCCGGTTGAGAATCGGTTCCCTACCGGGACATAGCGCCTGTCTGAAATTCCCCAAGACCTTTGACCATCTTGTCAGTTTGGTGTAGTGGTTTGACCTGGAGCGCTAACACCATTGCTCTGGTGAAGAAGGCCCAGCAGAGGCTTTTTTTCCTCAGACTTTTAAAGAAAAATAACGAGTGAAAAAACACTGATGTCATTCTATCGTTGCTCAATAGAGAGCATTTTAACATATTGTGTCTGTGCCTGGTTTGCCAGTTGTACGTCTGTGGAGAGGAAAGCACTCCAGAGAGTTGTTATTACAGCCCAGAAGATCATTGGCTGCCCTCTCCCATCCCTGGAGAAATTGTACTTAAATGCCGTATGAAATTGGAATTTGGGTGACATTGGTGGTTTTAAGTTGTTATGTGAACCTTAAGGGAGTTATGGGACAGTAGTGAATGGTGTGTGAGTGCATATGAATATTGTTGTAGATCACCGAAATGATTGCATCTTTAATTTCGTTGTACTATGTACAATGACAATAAAGTATATTATTATTATTTATTATTATTAAGTGCGCAGACTAATCTAAGAGAACCGAGTTTGAGTTCCCACTCCTCCACTCACAGCTGCTGGATGACCTTGGGCAAGCCATAGTTCTGTCAGAGGTGTTCTTGAAAAAAGCAGTTTCTGTCAGAGCTCTCTCAGCCCCACCTACCTCACAGGGTGTCTGTTGTGGGGAGGGGAAGGGAAAGGATTTTGTAAGCCGCTCTGAGACTCTGAGTGAAAGGTGAGGTATAAATCCAATCTCTTCTTCTTGTCTAGGGAAGTCTGCTTCCCCCCAACTGAGATTTGGCAACTAGGTGTTATTCAGCCAAGCTCTTGTTCAACTAGGTTGCCAGATTTCAAGTATTTTCAAGGCTGACGAAAACTTTGTGTAACTTCCTTTCACAGTTTAATTTCGATTACATAGTGAGGTTTTTAGGTTCAAGTTAAACAACAGCGTAACAGGGAACTCCAATACCAAACAACAGAAAAAATATAGTAGAAGAGGTGGTCTTGCAGTCAGGCATTTATTAGCAACACCACTAAAATACTAAAACAGCGTTAAAAAGATGACTGGGGGTGGGGGATGCTTGTCAGACAAAAGATGAGACATGGCTAAATGAAATTTTTTTTCCTTGAAGCATCTGGCGAATACTCAACAGACCTGGGGTTACGCAAACAGCTGGGTGGAGTTCCGCAACAGAGGTGCCACAACAGAGAAGGCCTTGTCTCTGGTGGCCAAACACCTTAACTTCAGAAGGTGGACCACAAGTATACAGACAGGGACTTGGTTGATCAGTCACTCTTCCAAGTATTAATCAATGATGGTGTTGTCTGAAAGAGGACCAAAAAATGAGCTACTGTGCAGTAGTGGTCAGAGTGTTTGGTTAAGACAGAAGTGCTCCAAGTTTGAATCCTTCCTTGGTGACGAAGCTCTCAGTCAAAACAGCTCCGTCTCTCTCACAGGGTAAACCTGTTTTGCAGGCTTCACCTAGGAACAAGTTAGGTAAGAGCTGCAAAGCACTTAGGTTACAGCAAATGATGACTCTGGATGTGGCGGCTGCTTGGACACACGTTTCGATCGTTGCCTGAAAAAGGACAGTTACTCGGCGACATTGCCAAGCGTTAGGGGCCTGTGTTGCTGTGGCGTTACTGATTAACCCACCATCCTCCTCCCCGCTGATGCAGAAGTGCCTTCAAACTGATACTTGATAATTGCTTTCATTATTACAAGACTGTCATAAAAAGCAGCTGGGGAACCTGCCGTGGCTACTGTGGAGCCAAACTCAGCTGGCGCACGGTCCGTTTGCTACAGCCGCTTGCTTTGGCAGCATGAGGCAGGACGTGGTCTCCCCTGGAATCCCTGGTGAGGAAATGAACACGTGTCAATCTGCTGAAGAAAAAACGTCAGGAGCGGACAAACCCAGCACCTCTGAAGACCAAGGTAAAAACACGGGCAATGTAGAATGTGGGACTCCGGCTTCTGAAGAAGAGCACTCAGCGTCTTATGTGAAACCGCAGGCCCTGAACGCCTCGGCCCAACTGGTTACAGGAAGGAAAGCCATGACCTCCCAGACATCACTGTTGTCCATACCGGTTCCTTTGGGTTGCTCTGATAGTTCAGCCAATCACGCAGACTTCCGACAGCCTTCCGACAGCTCAACCACAGACGTGGACTGCCTTGTATGCTTTAACCAGTACAGCTGGAGCAGGCCGCCCAAGGTGCTCTCCTGCCAGCACGTCTTCTGTGCAGTCTGCCTGAAGCTGATGTTGCGGAATGAAGACAATGCCTGGAGAATTGCTTGTCCCGTCTGCCGGAAAGTCACCACTGTCTTCGGAGGGCTTATCTGTAGCCTTCCCGATAAGGTGGGCATCGTGTACCTGGCTGATCCTGGCCCAAATGCAGAAATGCCCTTCTCTCAAGATGCTCTGAGTGGGACCCTGGTGATTCGTAGCGCTTTCCCTGTCAGCCAAGGGGAAGAGCACAGCGACCGGGTGGCCGCCAAGAGGCTGCTGTTTCTTCTAATGCTCTTGGTGATCCTCACTGTCTTCACACTCCCCTTTGTGTACGGCGGCCTGATGAAGTGGGTTCTTTGTTTGGCTGTTGCTTTAGGATTGATCGGGGCAGGGGTGCTTTGTTGCAATCCTAACTGGCATTGCAGCTGCTCCAACACCTCACTCCCCTTCTAGCGAATGAGCATGAGCCACATCACATCCGCTGCCTAAAATGGTCCTTCTGCGGGGACGCTTTGGGCCTTGACCCGATTCCGCCACTGGGTTCCGCCTTGGAAAGACTCCAAGCCAAGTCGTGCCACTGAACTGCCTTTGATTCCTGGCTTGTCTGAGTCAGGTAGGTGCCAGCCAGTTCTCTGCTTCTGTCACACGAATTCTAGGACTCTTCTTCACCCCGCCGCCTTCCCAGGAATGCACGAGGCAGCCGGAATGTTGCCGTCAGGGATGATCTGGGGAAAAGTGTTTTGCAACATAAACAGGCCCTGCTGCTATTGCTACAGATGAACGGTGATGGCAAGTTCCTTTCTTGAATGATGGCTGAGGCTGTTTGGCCATTGCCCCAGGGTATCCCTCATGGCAGCAACACTGGGGAAGATGCTCTGTGCACTTGCCTCCCACACTGGTGCATGCAATCTCAGGCAGGTGACGAGGAATTACAAGTTTAATGACAGTTGGTGTCAGTCGCCAGAAGGATAACTACAAGATCAAGGAACCAACTATAAGAAAGTGTATTGTGTCATCACAACCATCGGGAATTATTGTTATTAGCACTTTATTGAGTTGTATAGTTAAATGATTTTAGAATTGTTTTAATTCAAATTAGTCACATTTTATTGTAAATTTTGTATTGATTTTACGTAGGCCGCTCTAAGCTGGCTTTGGCTGGAAGGGCAGGGTAAAAATCCAATAAATAAATAAACTGTAAAGCACCTCTGCCCAATAAGTATGAGCCCTGCACAGTGAAAGACGAAAATCAGCTAGGTGGATCAATTGATTGACTTGGCAAAGTGGCTTTATCTGCTCGGCTAGAAGAGCAAAGGCAAAGGGGCTGGTGACCTGGCCCCACTGTACAGCGCTCTAACCTGCACCTTTGAATAGATGGACCATTTCCCAGCATATAATAAAAATGCACCTTTCTTTTTTAGAAAAGGACATCAGTGATAATTTTCTCTCATAAGCAGTGAACCTGTTGTTGAAGAGCACCATGGATTGTACAGTGCAATTAGGGGAAAAGAGTAGAGTTTGTGCTTTTTAATCTTTGTACTCCTTCCATACAGCAGAAAAGAATGCATTAAAGGGATGGGGGGAGGGACTCCTAGTCCCAATTTAAGGACATCGCCGAATTTTGTGACAACTCTGGTTTCATTTGAAGATTCATGATTCTTAACACATTTCTCCACATCAGGTCCTTTTCCACCAACCATATTAAAATTTGATAGAAATATTGCTGTTAAAAACGGATACCTACTTTTGCATCTGCTGTGCACAGATGGTGCTAGAGTGACACATAAGTCACTTTATCATCCTCTATTATTTCACAGGTATGAAAGCACAGGACCATAAGAAAACGTGGTACCATGGTAGCGGTGGGGAAAGACCGGGGAGGGGGGGAGGGGATGAAATCAAAAGTATTTGCTAAAAGTCCACAGGATGCCCAAGAAGGAACAAAGACATAACAGTGGTTGAAATCAGGTCAGCTCCCATGTTATATTTCCTTTTGCTCCCCATTATTGTTGGAAGAGCAAAGGAGACGTATGATTTCATTCCTTTTCTCTGGGTGAGTCCTGATAAAGCCTCAGATACAAAGCACAGCCGTTGTGCCTCAAGACACTTGGAAGCTTCAGCACTGGGTGTTGATGGGAAGGATGGTAATTCTTCACTACAAAAACCTGTAATTTCCTTTCCCTTGTAAATATTTCCAGGTTTGGTGGTAAGGAATGCATGAATGTTAAAATGCTTTGTATTTGTTGACTTTCGTTGGTCTTAATTGCCTATGCAGGTCTCATACAAAATCTGCTCCATATTTGCCTTATGGCAATTAGATCTAGATATAATTAAGTAGCAGGGGGCCAATTTTAATCGGTCAGGCTGCCTCTTTTGTTTTTGAATCTGTTTTGGTTCCTGGGTGTTTGTTACAGGGTTAGTTTAAGAATGCTGTTCCCTTCTTTTTTGTTCATTACGTTTGTGTCTCGCACATCCTTCGGTATGTCAGAAGGCACTGGTATTGAGGTTTCGGTAACATACATCTTCACCTACATGTAAGTTGATTTAATTCAGGCAAGTGATGAACTCACACCTGATGGAACACTTAAGGCTGCTCCAATGTCACTTCCTCCATTTCGTGGTTCTTTTGTGTTTCCAATGCATACTTGCTTGATTTTACAGCACATCTTAAAGCTGCTGTGTCTGCAATGAGCGGAGGCTACAGAGAGTTCTCATATAACCTTTCTTATAAAAACTATATCTTTTGCCAAGAGGGGACACATTCATGTAGGGAAGCAGCAGGTCCTTTGTAAACTGTATCTGCTGCTGCTTATAGTTGTATATGTAAAGTTTAACTTTTACTAGTTATGGGTGTGAATAAGGATGCTTGGTTTTGAAAAGAGAGCAGAACAGCAATTCTGTTGCTGCACAGAAAGCACCTAATACCAATTCTAGAAGAACTGATTTAACTTTGCTCCGATGCCCTTCTCCCCTTCCCCCCCCCCCATCACCATCTAATACATGTAGAACTAGAACTGGAAATAACCAAAAGGAGCA
>NW_015160910.1:230085-261418 GCF_001447785.1 Gekko japonicus
ACTGACATCAGCAGGAATAGGATCTAATAAGAAAACAAGGCAATAAATACGGTACAGAGGTCAGGGTGATAAATAAATTGAACACCATTTATTAATCTAGGGACAACACAAGACTGCACGGCCACAGGCGTGGGTGTTGGTTCCAACAATTATGGATGACAAGGGTTGGGGCCAGAGAGGGCACCAGGAACATTCCGTTTCTAGGGTTACCAATCTCCAGGTGGTGGCCGGAGATCTCCAGGATTACAACTGATCTACAGGAGACAGATCAGATCACCTGGAGAAAATAGCCGCTTTGGAAGGTGGACTCTATGGCATTATATCCCGCTGAAGTCCCTCCCCTCCCCTAACTCCACCCTTCTCAGGCTCCATGCCCCAAATATCCAGGTATTTCCCAACCCAGAGCTGGCAACCTGACCAGTTGCTCACCATGGAGTCATGACATCAAAACCACGCAGTCCACAGGATTGTTCACTGGCAGCCAGAAGTCAAATCACATGACTTAGCTGCCAAGCAAATTTATTTTACAGCAGTTTAGGATTTAATAATTTTAGAGAAGAGGAAGAGGAGGCTGGTCAAAAGCTACTTACTACAATGGCAAAATGGAACTCCCAAGTTTAGAGTCAGTATGTCACCGAACAGCAGTTGCTGGGCGTCATCTGTACATTCATGCCTGCTTCAGTATTTGCCAGGGGCATCTATGGGAAACAGGATGCAGGACAAACTAGATTTTGGTCTGATAGCACATGGCTCTGATGTCCTTAACCTGAATGAAAATGCAGGATTTATAAACTAATACGAATCTAAATGTATTTATATACACAAGAAGTCTAGCAACAGGCGGCTGCAGACATTACCCCAGGTAAATGGGTAACAGTCTCCAACAGCAGCTCTTCTGCCCAGCTACATTAGAGGGAGAGATCAAGGCAGCAGCAAGCTGTCCCTTCTCCTCCCACCATCTACTCCCACGGCCATTTGGCTCCTCCCCAGAACATTCTCCTGACACTGCAGATGTTCCCTAAACCGCTGGTTTCTGTTCCCATTCTTCCCCGCCTTTTGTACTGTATGCGTTAGTGTGTAAGCTTGCACTTCGAACATCCATATTTTGATTTCTAAAGCGTTAAGTCTCCGAGAAGGTAGCAGATGCTTCTTGACTCTAGGACACTCACGCAAATTAACGCAGACAGGCCCCAAGGGGCAAACCTGTTTCAGATCAACACCGCTCCCACCTTTCCACGTGAGAGGGGCATACCAGATACGGACGACAGGTGGCGGCCTTGACATGACGGGAAGGGGCTTGCACGAACCCCTCTGGCTCTCCTCTCTATGGTTCCACTTCCTGGCACTATTTCCTCCCTTTCCTTTTTCACGCGACGCCAGGGCGGGGCCACCACTCGCGCAGGCGCAGTAGCCGTTAAACCCCCCCCCCGCCGCCGCCGCCTGTATCCGACTCCGAGCGCGAGTAGCCACCGATGTCTCGCAAGCAGGCGGCGAAGGCCCGGCCGGGGAAGGCGGAGACGGAACGCAAGCGGGATGAGCGGGCGGCGCGGAGGGCTCTGGCCCGCGAGAGGCGGAACCGGCCTCAGACGGAAGGCGAGGGAGTGGGGACCGGCGGGGGCCTGACGGGCCAGCTCCAAGCGCTGGGACTGCGCCTCAGGGAGGTGCCGGGAGACGGGTGAGCAAGCCACGCCCACGATCCACCGTCGGTCGCGCTCTAAGCCACGCCCCCAACCGCCACGCGCGCAAGCAGGGACGTCCCACGCCGCGTCTTCGGCCCCGGGGCCAAGACAAGCCCCGCCCACATTGCCCGCAGAGGGTCTGAGCTGCGGCCATGCAGCGCGTTAAGGTTATTGCTTTTAAGAGGGGGAGTATAGATATCTTCTCTTGATCCCCCCCCCCCCATGTTGTGCACCACATGAAAACATAAGTTTCTTTGGAATTAGTACGTAGTCGTGTTGGTCTGAAGCAGCAGAACAAAGTTTGAGTCCAGTGGCACCTTTGAGACCAGCAAGGCTTTATTCAAAGGGTATGCTTTCGTGTGCAAAGCACACTTCTTCAGACGAATTGGAATAAGATCTCGAGGGTTATTTACAGGGAAAAAGAGGGTGGGGGAGGAGCCATTCAGAGCCCAGATCCATATGCAGAGCTGAAATTGGATCAGGTGGCCGGTAGGGTCAGTGGATGGCAACAAATTAGCACCTCAGTGCAAGCGTTAACACAGAGACGTGAGTCTGAAATTGGAGTCCTGCCAGGGCTCTTACTTCTTTAGCAACTTCTGCACTGGGGAGAATCTGGTCGTTAAAGCTTTTGAGCACTTGCTAGAGTCTTTTGCCAGGGCTGATGTTGGCATGTGTTGAGGTGGGGCATCTGCCGAGGCCCAGACTTTCTGGCAAGACCCACAGTTGCGAAGCCACCACCACCAGGGAAGAACCTGCAGAGAATGTGCAACGATGGCACCTCTGACAGGCACAGTGGTGGTGTTCCCATCTGCGCACACCACCGAGTGCCACTGGGGAAATGACATATGGTCAGTGGGAAGGGCTCACAAATGGGCAGTGGAAGGAAGGACTCACGGGCAGGTGTATCCATACAGGTCTCTAGAAAATCCTGGCGCTTCCTTACAACTGTATTTGGCTTGTGTATTGTTCCTTTGTGTACTGTTCTCTCCAATCCTGTTTGGTGCCATGTATTGGAAAGCATGTAGTCATGTATGGCTGCGAGAGTTGGACTATAAGGAAGGCCGAGCACCGAAGAATAGATTCTTTTGAACTATGGTGCTGGAGAAGACTCTTGAGAGTCCCCTGGACTGCAAGATCAAATCAGTCAATCCTAAAAGAAATCAACCCTGACTGTTCCCTGGAAGGCCAGATAATGAAAATGAAGCTCAAATACTTTGGCCACCAAATGAGAAGGGAGCACTCACTGGAGAAGACCCTGATGCTGGGAAAGATTGAAGGTCAAAGAAGACGGGGACGGCAAAGGATGAGACGGTTAGACAGTGTCATAGATGCAGCGAACATGAAATAGAGCAAACGTCAGAGGACGGCGGAAGACAGGAAGGCCTGGCATGATCTGGTCCATGGGGTCACAAAGAGTCAGACTCGATTGTGTGACTGAACAACAACAATTGGAAAGCACTGGCATAGTTGCTTTTTCTTGCCTCTTCAGCCCTTTAGCTCTGTCTTGTGGGCAAGACTGCTGCTCGCAGCGTCTGTCACTCTAGCATAGCCCCTGGAAGCTGACGTGCTTTGGCTTGACAAGAGATGGGAGCTGACCCTCACCTGCCCCGTAAATCATGATAGGAAGAGTCCCCTGTGGAAGGCTGGTCTCCGTTCCTGGGATGAGAACCGAATCACCAGAGGGAGACCAGGCAGATCATTTGCAGGAACCTGACAGTGAATTTTTAAACTGAGAGGAGCAGATGCTCACTCCCAGAAAGGCTTGTGCTCGTGTGGCAGGGGAGACGTGTACCTCTCTGACATCAAACAGAGCTTGGCAAGGATGAACATTTAAAATGGTGGTGTCTGTTAATGCTATGACTGAAGGCAGACTTGGCACATTCCATTAGGGAGGAAGGTAGTGGCAATGCTCTTTGAAGGGTAACTTGTGTTTGTTCTCAGCTGGAGAGTTCATTGCAGGCAAGTGAAGGCTGCAAGTAAGAAGTCTTGCTTCAGGGTTCAAGTGAGGGAAGTTCTTATTGCTTGAGTTTGTGGTTTAGTGGTGTCATTTCATTATATTGCTTGCCTTTAACGTGTCTGCACCCTTTCCCTCCTATTGCATGGAACAAGCTCACCTTCCGTCTGTCTTCCTCCTAGCAACTGTTTGTTCCGGGCTCTCGGGGACCAGCTCGAAGGACACTCCCGGAACCACCTCAAGCACCGCCAGGAAACAGTGGACTACATGATAAAGCAGCGGGAAGATTTTGAGCCTTTCGTGGAAGATGACGTTCCCTTTGAGAAGCATGGTGGGTTCGTCCCAGCGATGCTCCTTCTAGGGTGCTCATTTTATCTATAATGTAATACAATGTTTAACATGCCAAGAGTTACTAAATGTCTTAGCCATCACATCACTGTGTTTGTTTGGTTGCATTTCCTTCTAGGGCAGATGGCATGTGGAAGATGGGAACTAAGGAGCCAAAGGCCAAGTTAATTGTTTTATTTATGTCATTTATTTCCTTTCTCCCCAGTAACGACCCAAAGCCGCTTATACTGTTCTCTTTCCCCCTATTTTATTCTCACAGCAACCCTGTAAGGTAGTTTAGGCCAAGAGTACACTGTTGGGGAACTTCTCAACGGAAAGCTCCAATTTGGTGGGTAGGCTGGCTGGGCACTTCCTTGCCAGAGAGAGTGAGAGATTCACAGACAGAAGTTTCCCTCTAAGTTCAGTTTATTATTTCCAAGTAGATATTAAGTAAAATAGACAGTTGAACATAAGGAAATCCACAGTGTACACTCAGACAATGAGGAATATATTCCGACTACTGACATCAAGGCCCCTGGGCATTGATGAGCAGCCCCAACCCTTGCTAAACCATAGGTATATACCTGTCTTGGACCAATAGCTGGTACTGAACCTACTGACATGCCTTACACATATGACTACCATGGATGTGATGTGGACCCAACTAGAACTGACTTGATGCAGCCACCCATGATTCCTCCCCTTTGTTCTATCTCTGGGGTCAGGAAGCTCTCAGAAGGTCAAGGAGAGTGAAGGAAACTAGTTTCAGATACCCTGTCCATTTTGGTTCTGATAGTGACACCACTAACTTCTGGAATGTATAAACATCCTCTAAGGCAAAATTCATGTACAGAGATCGTTACTAGGAGATTCGCAGCATTTAGCAGAGTCCTGAAGCCTTCTGGAAACAGAACCAAAGATTCATCTGTAGAAATTAAAGTATCACAGATTTAGCAGAGGACTGAGGCTCAACGCAGGCCCTAATTCCGCAACATATACATCTGGTCTAAGGTCACCTAGCAAGCGTCCATGGTAGAGTGAGGGTTTGAACTGGGGTATCCCAATCTTAGGCCGACAGTCTAACCACTATGCAGTGCTGGTTGTTACTTGACATAATTGTAACTTGTATGCAAATGCAAGGTGGCACCTCTTTTTATTGATGGCAGACCTAGGGAAAACTCTGGTCTTGCATTTGAGTAAATATTGTAACGACTGGCCCTTTCTTGCCTCCCACTCTGTCTTGATGATGAGGCTGTTGTTCTGTCTAGCTTCCGCTGTTTTATCTGTGTGGTATCTTTTCCAGGGTTTTTTTTGGGGGGGAGGGGATTGGTATCATTTCATATGTTTCCTCTCTTCTGGTCTCTTCCAGTTGCCAATTTGGCACAGCCTGGCACTTTCGCTGGCAACGATGCTATTGTAGCCTTTGCGAGGAACAATCAAGTGAACGTTGTTATCCACCAGATGAATGCCCCTCTGTGGCAGGTAAGCCTCAAGCTGAGTGGGCAGGTAGCAAATCGGGAAGAACTGATGGGCTGTCACATTGTCTGTGCAGACCTACTCTCCTGTCTAGAGATGTAAAATTCCCGGAAATTTTGAAGCTCGGGAAAAAAAACGGGTTTTGGGGGGGGAAACGGAAATTTTCAGAAAAATTGAAAAAAAATGCTACATTAGCATTTCTTTTGTCTTTTCTAGATTGAAAGTCATTCTGTTACTTTAGGAACATAAAATATGACTATGGACATTTTTACTTGGCATGAAATTATCACAACTAGCATATTAAAAATATAGTGTATCCAAACAATTATTACAAACAGAATACCCACCCACATGCAAAAACAAAACTGAAACCTTTTTATTTTCTTCTGACAATAGCACCTCCTAAAGGAAGAAATGCATCTTGTTCTTGCATTGGAGAGTTCAGTTTGTAACCTACAGCTTGCTTGTCCTCAGTGCACAGAAATTAGATCAATCTGATACCATATATATATATATACTAGAAATAAGGCCCATTGTGGAAATAAATACAACGGGATCTAGAGGGGGGGGGGGGTTTGAGGTGTGGAATGGAGTGAAGTCCAATCAGCTTCCATATGCAAAAGACCAGGTTGTCGCAGCAGTTGTGGTGTGGGCGGGACCCGGGCTTTGCCTTCTGATTGGTGGTGATATATGCTGAGGAGCAGTGCCATCAGCCATACACTAAGGGAGTGCATTTTAGAATTAGAACTTTGGCACCCACTATTCAATTATATATAAGGAGAGATTAGAAATGATTTGGAAAATATTTGAACACCTTGTCTTAAAATATTTTATTCATCATGTTAATATAAAACGTTCCATAATCAATTTTTTTCTTTTCTTTTTTCAATTTTTCCAATTTTTCGGAAAAAAACAAAAAAGGCTTAAGGAAAAAAACGGAAAAAACCCGTTTTTTCCCCGAATTTTTCCAGTTTTTTTCCGGGCCTTCACATCTCTACTCCTGTCACAAACAGCTGTTTGCAAAAGAATGTTTTGAACAGTGTGAAGAGGGAGGAGGGGAACAGCCCCTTTGGTGCACAAAACAGTGCATTGTAAACAAGCTTGTGCTAACAGAACACCTTCATGAAAATTAATGTTTGACCTCTTATGTTCTGTGTGGAGTGCAGCTGGGGGGGGGGGGGGTAGGGGGGGGGATTGGCTCAGCATCAGTAAACGGCATTTATTATTCTGCATGATTAGAGACACAGAATCTGGGGCATTATTGTGGGGAGAGGGAGGTAGGTAGAGGTTTTGGGGAAAGTGGTTGCTACTTCGCTTCCTGCCACAATCAGTGTGGAATGTGAGAGAGGGGCTTTCTAATTTCTTAAAGTGTAGCCCACCCTTCAACCAGATATTGCTCTAGCTCCCAAGGGGGGAAAGCAGTTCCATTATTGGAATGGATCTTGCACAGTCCTGGCTGCTAGCCAACTGCAACTCTGCTTCTGTCTTCCTCAGACTCTGGAAAATGGCTGGCTGGAGTTCCAGTTCTTGAATGCTTGGTATCTCCTTGTGGGGAATAGAACCTGGCTCCAGTCATCCGGGGGCATCCCTGACAATGTCTACCTCTCCTCTCTTGCAAGGATTTTCAAGCGGCCCTCTTGAGTTGTGTGAAACTCTTGGTTTTCTTTCCTTAAAAAGTGGATTGCTTTGAAATTTACATTGGGTGTTTTACCAAGGGACATGTGTCCATTGGTGTTTTGTATTGGGGGCTGCCTGCTCCCATGTAAACCTACTTATCTACTTCAATCATCTTCAGAGGCTCTGCTTTGGGTGACCCCAGCATCTCAGTCTAGACGGGTGGCTACCCAAAAAAGGGCTTTTTCTGTCATCATCCTGAAATTTTAGAACTCCCTCCTCAGGGAGAGCCATCTGTCTCCCTTTCTTGCTGTTTTCCTCCAGTTTAGTGTTCACTCCCTAACTCTTATTAACGTTCCTTCCTGCTTGTGTGTTTGTGTTGAATTGCCAGTTTGGTGTAGTGGTTAAGTGTGCAGACTCTAATCTGGGAGAACCAGGTCTGAGTCCCCACTCCTCCACTTGCAGCTGCTGGATGACCTTGGGCAAGCCATAGTTCTGCCAGAGATGTTCTCTCAAGGACGGTTCTGAAAAGAGCTTTCTCAGCCCCACATACCTCACAGGGCATCTGTTGTGGGGAGGGGAAGGAAAAGGAGTTTGTAAGTCGCTCTGAGGCTCCAAAGTGAAGGGTGGGGTATAAATCCAATCTCCTCCTCTTCTTAAAGATGATATATATATTTGCATTTTAAGAAGTGTTTTAACAGTTTGACGTTTGCCACTTTGGGGACTATTTTGGGGGGGAAGGCAGCTTAGAAGTATAAGAAAGAAAATAATTCAAATATTTTCAGCACAGATCTGTTTTCTTAAATTTGGTGGTGGGGGTTTCCTCCCATAGTTTAATTCTTCAGAACATCCTGATTTAAGTCCTGTCACCAAGTGTCACTCCAAGTACATGACCTGTCACCAAGTGTCACTCCAACTTTCACAGATTCGAGGAACAGACAAGAGCAACGCCCAAGAGCTGCACATTGCCTACCGGTACGGAGAGCACTATGACAGCGTTCGAAAAATCAACGATAACTCAGAGACTCCTGCCCGGTTACAGACAGAGGTTGGTTCTTCTAAACTGGGTCATATGTCTAAAGACACATGGGGTTGGCTGCACTTGCTTAGTGGTGGGCAGTAGTGTGGGTGTAAAGCCAAGTGCACACATAACACTTCCTTCTGCCAAGTCAGACCATTGATACGTCATAAGAAGCTGCCTTATATTGAATCAGACTATTGGTCCATCAAGGTCAGTCTTGTCCGCTCTGAGTGGCAGCGGCTCTCCAGGGTCTCGGGCTGAGGTCTTTCCCATCACCCATGACCTGATCGTTTTAACTGGAGATGCTGAGGATTGAACCCTGGGACGTTCTGTGTATCAAGCTGATGGTCTGCCACTGAGCCACAGGCCCTTCCATTGATCTATCAAGGTATGGTCTATTTTGACTGGCAGTGGCTCTCCAGGGCCTCAGATCTTTCACATCACTTGCCACCACTGTTCCCTTTAAGCTGAGTTAGTGTGAGCCAGCTCACAGTTTTTTAGCGCAGGAAGGATGGCTCCAGAGCAAACTAATCTATGCAGTAGCCAAGTCACTCGCTCACAACTTTAATGCCAGTAGCTCACAAAGTAGAATTTTTGTTCACAAGACTCCACAGCTTAGAGGGAACATTGCCTGCCACCTAATCCTTTTAACACCCTTCTGCATATGAAGCAAATGCCGTACAGCTGAGCCACGGCTTCACCCCTTAAAGTGATTTGCACGTGAGCTTCTCTGTGAAAACAGATTTAGGCAAGTCAGTCAAGTGTAGGGTGGGAATCTGAAATGTAATCCTTCAATGGAGATTGACAGCCACACAATCCCTCTTTAAATAAATATCCAAGACATGCTGGGTAAC
Organism: Gekko japonicus; assembly: GCF_001447785.1. Classification (NCBI taxonomy): domain Eukaryota; kingdom Metazoa; phylum Chordata; class Lepidosauria; order Squamata; family Gekkonidae; genus Gekko; species Gekko japonicus. Next base: position 239,011 of record NW_015160910.1, read on the forward strand.
GAGTCTGATACGTTGTAAAAAATTGCGCAGTTAAATCTCCTTCGATCAAATCTATGTCAGGGACAAATTCTGTAACCTATGGCCACAAGCAGAGAGAAACCTCAGAGGCAAAAAGCAGAATTGAGCATGGAGGAGGAGGGAAGGAAACAGCCATTTTCAAGAGATCATTATTATAAAAGCTTGTTTAAACATCTAAGAAAAGAAGTCTGCCTCGGGAGGTGGTGGATGCTCCTTCGCTGGAAGTTTTCAAGCGGAGGCTGGACGACCATCTTTCGGGTATGTTGTAGGGATGTAGGGCTATCTTTCGGCTATGCCCCTGCAGAGTGCAGGGGGTTGGACTAGATGACCTGCAAGGTCCCTTCCAACTCTAACATTCTATGATTCTATGATAAGCCTGACTAGATAATGAAACAGTAGAAAAGAGCAAAGAGTCCAGTAGCACCTTAAAGACTAACAAAACTTGTGGCAGGGTCTGAGCTTTCATGAGTCACTGCTCTTCCACACCTTGTGTTAGTCTCTAAGGTGTTACTGGACTCTTGCTTTTTTCTACCACTACAGACAGACTAACCCAGCTACCCCTATGATGATGACAGCAATTGATGCCCTGTAAAGGATATGGCTTCACACCTTTCCCAGGTGCACATAGAGCTACTACACGATTGATCTAGCTGTTTTCCCAGCAGTTACTCTGTGCTGTACACTCATGTGCTTCTGAAGCTGAACAGCTGGTAATTTGACTTGCAAATGAGATCCCCAGACCCAGACGTTTTCTCCCTGTCTTCCTCCTATGTGTGTGTGGGAACAGTTTCCCTGTGACATTCAGTCCTCTTAAACTGCCAGTGGAAATCTGCAGTTGCTGCACAATTGAGCATGGGGTAGTGATCACAGGGTCACTACTGAAATCAGCAGCTCCATTTTCTCTCCAAGAGAAACACGTGGCTTGAGACGGCCCCTTTGTCCCAAACATTTCCTTGTGTTGGTTCGTGTTACTGACCGCCACGGATTTCCCAAAAATTTCCCATACTAACCCTTAGTAGAGAGAGACTGGGGAGCTTAGGTAGATAATGTTTACACTTCTTAGCCAAAAGGGACTATAATATTCTAACCAAAATAAGATCTTTGGGCCTCTCCTTGGAGGAGCTAGCTTTTTCCTCTGAAGTGTATATCTTCCAAACAATCAAACAGAGGCTGTTAGATACTGAACTTCAAAAACTGCAGCCCCTTCATCCCCCTGTCTATTCTTCAGCTACATTAAATCTTAAGAATGTTGTGGGATGTATTCCCCGGTATTTGTATAACCTTGATAGCCCTAGCCATCGAAGAGCGTTCTCTCTTGCTCGAGTAAATGCCTTTCCATCAAAACTACTGTATGGTAGGTTTCAAAATATTCCTAAGCATGAACGGAGATGTGACTGCGGTTCTAACTCTCTTGACTCAATTGATCACATATTGTTAGACTGTTCGTGCCATGCATCTGCTAGGGAAAAATGGTTAAACACTTGGTTGCATGGTAAACATCACCTTTCCCATGAAATAAAATGCCAATTTCTATTGAACGATATAACAGCAGAGATTACTGTGGCAGTGGCCAATTTTTTAGTTGACGTGATAAGAGTGAAAAACTTGGGAAACTCCGTGTCATGATTTTATAATTAACTTAGATTCTTAGTTGATTGTGTCATTTTCTGTCTCTGATTTTAATGTTGTATATGCCATTAAAGGTTTATTGATTGATTGACTGGGGAGCTGGCCACAGGGTTCCCCCTCAAGAGTCGTAACTGAGCTGTCTACTACTTGTGTGGTTCCAGATGCTGTGCAAAAACGAAACCAATAAAAAAGAAAATCTCCAACTCAATAAGGAGGAGGAGGAATCTGAAGAGGAGATCCGAGACGAAATCGAGGATGCGGTGCAGAAAGTTCGGAATGCAACCGGCTGCTCGGTGAGAGTTTTAGCATCTCTCGGTTGGGAACTGTATGTGCAGGTGGAGGTGCCTCTCGGTGCAAGCCCGTTTGGGTAACTCATTCTGCCAAACCGTCTCAACAAGAGATCTGGCATGATCCCCCCCAGCTTTTGGAGGTTTAGTTTGTACCATGCAATTGCAGAAAATGAGATGCGGCTAGACCCCTCTGGGCATAAACAGACTTGCTGACATGCCTTTTGCTCAGGAAAGCTGAGAATTGCTATCTTGCGAGTGCTGAGAGCTTGGAAGTTCCCTTGTGGAACTGCAGGGTTCAGCTGTCCCCGATCCCAGTCCCCTGATGGTCTTCTAGTCCGGGTCACCTCTGTTGCCTTAACAGAGTCAAGAGTGACTGTAGTGGCTCAGCCCCAGATGACTCAGTCCCTAAGTTGAATGTAGCTTCAGTCATGAATCCCACCATGTGGTCTAAGCTCTCGGCCTCAGCTCTGTGTCTGCAATAGGAAGACAAGCAACACCTTCCTTATATGGTTGCCACAGTAGTGTTGGGGTGTTTTGAACACTCTGCAGGAGTTAAATATAGGCATCGTCGGCATCTCAAATCCATCCCACATGGGTTTTTTTGTCCCTTTCTTATAGGATGCTCATTTAATTGTCCAGGTCCTTGAGTCAGAGAACTACAGTATCGAGTCTGCAATATTTACCGTTCTTCAAATGAATGAGGTGAAGAGGCTGCGTAAGTGCCCAGCGAGTCCTTCTGCCTGCCAGCTGACTTTTCAAACAGCCCTTTCTCCGTCATCAGTCTTAATTGGGAAACACAAGCTTCCGCTTCTTCCCTCCCAATGCTGCCCCCCCCTCCCCCGTAGTTTCTGATTGCTGCCCAGCATTAACTTGCACACTCCTTTATTGATAACCGCAGTCACCCTAGTGCTGACACCAAGGAATGCCTTCCGTTTCTGACCCACCCTGCTTCCCCTTTCAGATGAGGAGGAAGCACACGAGGCTCTAGCGAACCGGCAGAAGTCGCATCCCCAGTCGGCCCTCTGGGAGGAGAACGGAAGCGGCGCCCGGATTTTTGGAACTCAGGGCGTAGAAAACAACAAGGCCCCGACGAGCCTTGCAGAAGGAAACCAAAGCAGTAAAAAGCAGGCTCCCAAGGTACCTAAAAGGGGCAGATTGCCGAAAGGCTCTTGGGAGTTGCTGGTATTTCAGGCAGGGGAAGGACTTGGTCTGGACTTAGCAAGTCCGCAGCAGAAATTCTCGGTTTCCTGATTGACTCACTCTCTATTGCTTCTTCAGCAGTGTCGCCGCTCACCCTCTTGTCCAGATACTCAGGTTGGCGTGCCTGGTTTAGTTTGCATTGTTAATTCTGCCCACAGTCCAGTCTCTGTGCCGTCTCTTTCCCCAGGCTTACCATGATCTCCTCTTCCTGCTGCTCAGGCTGCAGTTCATGCATATTGTTGGCAACCCTGAGTCCTTTGCCCTGCTCTGGTTCTCCTCCACTCTTAATCCTGTTCTGTTGCTAGAATTATTGGTCCTTCCCTCTGTGTGTGTCCAGCGTGTGCTTCATTTCCTATACTCAGGTTTTTCATTTCCTTGATTCCCTCTGCTGTTCAGAGGGCAGTCTTTGCTCATGGATTCAAGCAAAGTATGAAAATGTGTTGACCGAGAAAATGTGTGGCTCAGAATCTTTTGAGAAGGTGCTTCACCAATCCCGCTGCATTGAGATAAGCCAGTTTCAGATCTTGTAAATAGTCAAAGAGATTCACGGAAAAGAAGTTAGTACAAAAGGGAAAAAAGCTGTGAACAAATTACTATGAATCTGTATAAGTCTTGTGTTTTGTTTCATACATGCTCTGTCAGTATCATTCATGCAAAATAGTTCACACAGAAATCAATCAAGTATATATATTTAATTCTCAGTCAGTATCTCAAAGAAGTACTGGTCGAATCTGCATTTGTCGTTCCCACCGGTGTCCCAGCCTTCTGACTCCATCTTCAAAAAAGCTGTCTACATTCGGTCGTTTTCACACCTCAACAGTGCTAGCATACTTTTGCACGTCCGCATATGTTTATTGCCCTTTCGTGGCGGCTCCACTGTCATTGCAATTCTGCACTGCTTTAAGAGTATCTTCTTCAAACAGCATTCAAAGAGAAAGACGGCGTCACAGCAGCACGAAACTGATTTAAAAATGCAAATCCAGATTCGACCACTGTGTCGTTTCCAGTTCATCAGTTTCAAAATATAGCAGATGAATATATCCAAATGATTCCGTTTTCAGTTCAGTTTCAAAGGCCGTACGTGAAGACTGTTGAAAGGACACTTCCATTTCACCTCTAAATGGATATTGAGATACTGAATGAGAATGGGATAGACCTATGGATTGATTTCTGTGCGAACTATTTTGTATGAATTATATTAACATAGATTGTATGAAAGTATCTTTTTCAGTTGCACAATACAAGACATACATTGATTCATAATAATTTGTTCACTTTCCCTCCCCTTTTGTGCAGTGTTGCCATGGGGGGGTGTCATGTGACTCATCAGCAGTGGTGTCACGGGTGCAGTAGACCCCAGTGATACTTGAGTAACCATGATCCTGACTGTGCTCCACGCGGCTGTGGCCTTGCTGGCTGGCAAAACACTGCATCTCCCCAGCAATGGCGTGAACATAAGGCAGTTTCCTTACTCTACCTTGAGTGATGTCCACCATAGCTTAGGGGGTCCCTTTCTGATCCAGTGAGTTGCCGAAAGCTGGTGTCCCAACCCTTTGTGACATAAGGCTGTTTTAATCATTTTTAAAATTTTATTTTATTTTATTTGGCTTCTGTCCCGCCCTCCCCGCCGCAGCAGGCTCAGGGCAGCTCACAACATTATTACTGATAAAACAATTTCTCAGTTAAAATTATAATAAATTAAATCTAAAAACAATACATAAAGTGCTAGCAATGGCATACAACATGGCGGGCAGGGGTCATTTCTTAGAAAAAGAGGTGCAGGAGCTTATTAGCATAACTCATTAGCATAACTTATTTGCATATGCCACACCCCCTGACATCACCAGAAGTGTGTCAGAAGGCAACACCCACCACTCAGGCTCCACTGGACTGTTTTGGATTGCTAGCTATTGGGGGGAGGAGCGATTGGGGGGGGGGGGGAACGTGCTAATCTGTCCTCGCAGAGGAGGGAGAGCTTGTACCTGAATAAAACTTGGTCTTAAAGGTGCCACTGGACTGTTTTGGACCGGGGGTGGGGGAGGCTCTGCAATTTACCTGGCTGTTTCTTGCTCTGACTGGGGGCTGCTAGGAGCCGGGGGTGGGGCTTGTTGCATGTGCCCACTCCCTGGGCTCTTTACTGCCGGAGCTCTGCTCCTGTGCGCTCCTACAGGAAATGACCCCTGATGGTGGGAGTCCACAATTAGCGCATGGTCTGGGTCATGTCAGCAAGGCACAGGCTATTCAGTGATGTTAATGATATTATTGGTGTTATTAAAATGTTGATGGTATCCGGGCCAGGGTCTCAGATGGTTGCGGTGGCTCCTTAATCGAAGGCCTGGTGGAAGAGCTCGGTTTTACAGGCCCTGCGGAACTGTAAGAGGTCCCGCAGGGCCCTGATGTCTTCCGGGAGCTCTGCATTGCTCTGCATTGGAGCCACGACCCCACTCCACCCCTGCTAGATCCACAGGCCATGCTTTTGTTCTTTCCTTCCTTGATGACATAGCTTTGGAGCATTCCAACACCCGTGTCCCAAAATCTGCTGCCAGCACCGTCCCGCCAGATCAGGCTCCAGCCTTCTTCTGTTCCCTTTGCTGCCTCCCTAACTTTCCCCTGTTCGACAGGTGTCCAATAGGCAAAAGAAGGATCAGCAGCGGCTGGAAAAGAAACGCCGCCAGGAAGACCGACACCGGCAGAAAGTCCTGGCCGGCAAGAGCAACAATGCTGACAATAACAAGAGCAGGGTGGATCCTGAGACGCAGGTCACCCTGGTGAAGACCGTGGCAGCCCTGAACATCTGATTGAATGGCCTTTCCTGTGGACCTGTGGGGAGGACGGAACTGAAGCCCCTGCGCCTGACGAAGCAAACCACCCACTCAAGAGCAAATACCTCACTTCCTGTCTGGTTTCTGAGCAGTGGTGGTTGCTGAGTTGTCTGATCAGGTGAAGCAGATCTTTGGCCTTGTTCGAAAATGGCAATAAGTGACCGGGGGGGGGGGGGTGCAGTTACCACCACTGGAGGGTGAACTGCTGGACCCTGTGAACAGAATCCTTCCAGTGGGTCCCATCACTGCAGACTTCACAGAGCTTTTTCACAGAGCTTTTTCCATAGTCGCTTCCAGGGTCGTTCTTTGTAAATTAATTTAAATGGCTCTCCGTGAGTGTCAGGTTTTCCCAGCTCAGGAATGTTGCCCTCCCTTTGGGCAAAGCAAATAGAAAGCTCTTCCCGAATTGTATTCCAAAAGAAAACTCTGCCAAAGGTTGTACTGAAAACAAGTCTTTTGGGTTGTCTCTGTTCTGTTCATTTGCTTGACTGTAACTTTACGAAGAGAAATTCTAGGCAGAGCTTGTGGAAGTGGTGCCTGTTGGGGTAGCAGGAGGTGGCACAGCTGATTCTCTACAAACGGGGAAAGTTATCCTACGTCACCAGTCTATACCTGATGGGGTTGTATATCTGTGCTGCAGAAAAAGTAGAGGAGGGACAGCTTCTCTTTGTCTTAGACTGGATTGTTCCCAGTCTTGATTAAAAGGAGGTAAAGTGAGAGGGCTTTCCGGATTCTAGCAGTGTTTGGTGTGACTCAGCCTAGCCTGATTACATCACACCTTTACAGATACGTACCGGAGGAGGAGCCAGATTCCAGGAGCTGCCGGTCCTCGTGAGATTTTGGGCCTGCCGAGCTTGTGCGATAACAGTCGTTCCCGATAAAGTGGTGAGAGCAGCTAAAGAATATAGCCCCCGATGGCTTCTAAAGTACAGCAGCTAGTAAAGTACAGCCACTTAACTGAGGAAGAGTGATGGTGGGAAGGGGGGGGGAGGAAGAGGTAAGCTTCCTCCTCCCACAGTTAGTAGAACTTGACAGAAATGAGGCACGGTAGCTTAAATGCTGACCAAAGTGTGCTTGCATTTGCAACATTCAAATTTTCTTTTTACTTCTGAGCATTACAGATAAGCTAAAAGACACTGGGAACTCAAGCCCTTCTTAACTATTCGTTAAATCTGTGCCCTGAAAATAACAAGAGCAAACTTCCTAGTTGTACTAGTTCATGGTTTTTGTCTCCAGGTCTCCTCAATGGGACTATTTTATTGTTAGAAATAAAAATTCTTGCAGTGGTCAGGTCATGCTAGAGGAAAACCAAGGGCAGGCAGCAACGAAGTGTTTCGTCTTGGGGGGGAGGGCGGGTGCTTTAGAATTATTAAGTGGGCCTGCTGTGCTTTTAGTTGATTTGGAGGGAGAATTTTGACTCATGCAGTTTTTCCTATTGCAATACTGCAGTGGTGGAAAATGCTACATTCTTTGTCTTGCTATGATTTGGGATCGAGAATTAATCCTGCAGCTCTCTTATCCAAAACGTAGGCTACACTCAACTGACAGTTCAAAGTGCCATTTGGAATTCATGGAAGCCCAGGCCATGGATCCAACAGAGTACCATTTTAGTTTCCCACACATGGATAGAAACCTCTGGAGGAAGTGATGTCACCTGCACTTCCTGCCATCAAAGCTGCTTGAAAGCGAGGCCCCGCTGAAGCTTAGCAAACGATTCATTCCTCACTTGTCCGCTCAAACTGCGGCTATAGTTTGGCCTGAGTTCCCCGATAGTTCCTGGGAACTGGGCCTGTTGCTCAACCCTTCTTAGTCATTTCAAAAGAAGCAGTCGTCAATGATTGACATAGAAAGGGGTAAGTGGCAGTGATCCAGGTTTACAGCAGTTACAGGTTGCACAGATACAGAATGCACTAACGGGGTGGGGGTAACAATGCCATATCTTTGTGGTCATCTCAATAAACTTGTCCTCACTGAGGCCTGTGATCAACTGAATCCACCAAAGGTCTTTGTCTCGGTCTTTTAAAGCATCTGTTTTCATAGCTATTGTGTATTGCCCTGGCATAATAACATAAGAGAAGCCAATGTTGGATCAGGGCAATGGCCCATCTAGTCCAACACTGTCACACAGGGAGGTCCAGCAGTGGGACCAGGACACTAGAAGCCCTCCCACTGTTGCCCCCCCCCAAGCACCAAGAATACAGTGCATCCCTTGCCCCAGCCTGAAAGTTCCTATCTATACCATGCGGCTAATAGCTACTGATGGACTTTTGCTCCATATGCTTATCTAATTCCCTCTTGAAGCTGTCCATGCTTGTAGCTGCTGCTGCCACCTGCATTTTAGGGGTATCTTGAGAAGGTCACCTGTGCATGCTTTTAAAAAGTTTTGCAAACTGCTTTTTCTGTATCCTAATGTCGTAGCTGGGAAAAGCCACATTTAGTGGAAATGTTATTACAATATTGATATCCCACCATCTCCCCTATCCCCAAAAGGCCTAAGGCAGCATACGAAAAATGTCCACAGCCATAAATAAGAAAACCAAAAAACAACTCTTACACAACTGTCAACAAATCAGCCTATGTCATAGAACAAAGAATCCTCATGGCTAACAGAGCCACACCCGGGGCATCACTGAGATACCATCTGAAACAGAATTGTATTGCCTCTTGTAGAGTATTAGGATTATAACTACATTGAAGTTGTGTGTGAACATGCCGTCTACAAGAAAGTTTCTTAGTAGAAACCCACAGGATTATGTCAACAGATGTTGGAAGTGTTGACGCCAGGTTCAAAACGTCCCACATCTTTGGCCAATGTCCAGCAGTGGAGACTATGCAAACATTTTGGCATACAATTTGTATGACTTTGGCTGAAGAAGCCAAAGATTAATGCACCGTTGGCTGAAGAAGCCAAAGATTAATGCACAGTTAATGCACCGTGAGCCAAGTCTAAAGGTGACTGAAGGCGAATTACAGAGGCCTGTTTTGGTCTTTTGTGGGGGACCAGAAAGCCATTGCGATTGATGTCACAATTAATTTTGAGTATAAGGAGGTTTGAGAGATGCCATTGAGGAAAAGTGGCATATCATGGATTAAAAGGGTGAGTTAAGACTGTGACTAGAGCCACAGTGGTATCCTTTTGTGGGTTTTCCTTGGGTGCAAAGAGGAAATGGTCTGTGGAGAATAACAGACTATTGGACCATCTGAGGAATCCCCAAGGTGAGAGGTCATGGGGTTGTGAAACTCAGTAGCAGATGAGCGTTACTGTACTTGATACATGTGATCCATGGCTTTATGGTTGATTTGTCAGCAGCTGTCGAAGGGCTCCCTGTGCAACAGCCCCATGAGGGAGGTTCGGTTGAGAGTGTGTGACCGGACCAAGGTCACCCAGCATGCTCCCATGGCAAAGTGGGGATTCGAACTCGGGTCTCCCAAATCCTAGTCCGGCACTCTCATGGCTACCCCACACTGGATCAGTGCCATGTAGTTATAGTGGCTGTTTCCAATGTGGTGGTTTAATTGTTTAAGGCGTACATCAGTCACATGCACATCGTTATGCAGTTTGGAAATTAGTAACGGCAACACTACCTTGTTGTCCCTTCACCCCGGATACACCCCTGTGCTGTATAACCACAGTCTCCTCTTCTGAGCCAGTTTAAATTGGGCACATCCCTGTTTCTGTCAGGATCTGCTCCAGATCTCTTCACTCCTATGTCTCCCTCTTGTCTCCGGGCCCTACTTTGGATCGGCTGCCCTCTTCTGCCATTTTGCATCAAGGAGAGCATCAGATGACAGCGCCCAAGCTGGCCTATCCTGTAATATAGGGAATTCAAGAGAAAGACGTGCCCAAGCCCAGCAGGCCCCGAGAACCATCTTTGTGGTGCACATTTGAGTCGTGGTTGACTGGAGTGTTGAGAGGGTTTGTGGGTCAAATGAGGGGATGTATTCCTTCTGTCAGCCATTAATTTAGTGCGTCAGGAAAGAGCAAACATTTGTGAGGTGATAGTGTACCGTAGTAGCATTGCTCACTTCTACAACAAAAGGGCATGTTTATTTCTCACCAGAGCAAGAAAGAGTTTTCAGTTCACTTTATGGCCTCCTGTTGTCTAAACAAATATTTGCTCTTGACCTTTGCTCAGTACGGGCAGGGATCACTACGTCACAATCAATTCTCATGCCACTCCCTTGAATGTTATGCCTAATCCACTTCAGCGACTATTTGCAAGTGGATTTTATTTATTTATTTATTTATTCATTCATTTATTCGACTTCTATACCGCCCTGACCCCAAGGGGTCTCTGGGCGGTTTACATAGAGGGTTCTAAGAACACTTTTCCCTAGCTAGGGCCACATAGTGCAGGGGTGGGGCTGCCTACCGGCACCCAAGTGGTGGGCATGTTGTTTTTCCGGCTCGGCTCCTTTTTCCCAGGCGGTCTTTGGTTGGCACGTCCGTCCTGGTGTCCAGGGTTGGGTCATGGTGGTTTCCTTCGGCGGGACTGTTCAGGAGCACGGTCCATGTCTGCTTCGGCCTCGGCTGTGTCCCTTAGGCTCCGCCGCACCCGCGTTCCAGTCTCCACCTTTCGTCGTCATCAGCCACCCGATGTTATGGTTGCTGGCCACCAGGGATCGCTCTGTCGACCTCGCTGCCGCCGCATCGCCACACCGCCTCCATCGCCAACGCTCTGCTGCCGCCGCTGCTGTTTTTGCCGCCGCCGGTGCCTCCACCACATAACTCGGCAGAGGTGGGTGCCCCCTACCCATCTGAGGGTAGGTACCCATTTGTCTACTAGCTTTTTTATTTAATTGCTTTAGAGCCGCTGGGTGGACGGGAGCTGGGACTAGGGCCGGGAGCTCACCCCGGCCGTGGTGGTTCTCGAACAGCCATAGTGGCTGTTCGAATGTTATGCCCAATCCACTGCAGCGACCATTTGCAAGTGGATGTTGCCATTTCACACAGTAAAATCCAGTTGCAAAGTGAATGGAAAGTGAATTGAAAGTGTGTCATTTCGTGTGTGTGCAAGAGCCCTGGCAGAGTTGATGCCCAAAGGAACCTTCGCTGAATGGAAATATCCTGAACCATGGGTGAAGAGCCAAGAGTGCATGTTTGCAGCTGCAATCCTGAGTATCCTTTCTTCAAAGTAAGCCACAATGAGTAACATGGGCCTCACTTCTGAGGAGACCTCCTAAGGTCCCTCCCCATGTCAGGCTTTCCATTGCGCAGGGAGGCCGCGGGGTTTTCACTTTAACTTGCGGTGGGGTTGGGGGGGGGGGGGGGGCTCGAGACGCTTTTGTCAGGGGCAGTTCCCATCCCAGCAGTAGAGACAGATCGGCAGCCATGTGGCCAGACAGAAAGTTGTTCTGCGCAGGACAACAAAACTTCAGTTCCTGCCATGTTCTTTCAGGCCCATCGTAGCAACAGGAAGGAGCCCCTGTGGGAGAGCGACTAGGGTTACCCACTCCAGGTTGAAAATACTTGGAGATTTTGGGGGTTGAGCCTGAGGAAGGCGGGCTTGAGGAGGGGCTTCAATGGGCTATATTGCCATAGAGCCCACCTTTCAAAGTGGCCGTTTTCTCTGGGGGAACTGATCTCTCTCACCTGGAGATCAGTTGCAATCCCAGGAGATCTCCAGCCACCATCTGGAGGTTGTGCATATAACAACACAGTCAAAAACTGTACACTGTACCCCAAAATATTTGACACTTGATTCAGAAGAAGCTCCTATGGTGATGCGTTACAGAGCAGAGGATATTAGGTTTATTGTATTATATAGATATTGTATTATATAGAGTGGTAATTGAACGATCACGCAGAATTGATATTCTGTTTGCCAGGCTGTACTTAGCAACTTGGACTGCCAGCCGGGAGGTCTCTTGCAAATATGAGTGAGTACAGGCTGAAGGCTCAATGTGTTGCAAGGGTCAGTGGGTAGCAATGATCCCTCTAAGCTATGGAGTCCTGTGAGCAAAAATTCTACTTTGTGAGCTACTGGCATTAAAGTTGTGAGCCAGCGATTTGGCTGCTGTGCAAATTAGTTTGCCGTGGAGCCCTCCTCCCTGAGCTAAGACAAAAATGTGTGAGCCGGAGGCTAAAAACTGAGCTAGCTCACACTAACTCAGTTTAGAGGGAACACTGGTGGAGAGGTCTGCTGAAAGTGGAGGGGCAAGGGAGAAAACAACGAATCAGTGCTGGGACATTCCAAAATTGCACTAGCCTGCAAATCTCACCCTTCTGCCTAGAAATTCAGCCTCAGTATATATGGAGATGTGTGCGTTCTTTATAGTGAGAGACAAGCACTCTGGAAATGTGCAGAGTGTTTGCAGTCTTAGCATTCATAGAAGAGCTTATTCCTGGCTCAGATATATTTTGCTCTATACCAAGACTTTATCTATCTATAGCAAGCAGTGAGGGGGATTAAGACTTCCTGGATATTGGGCCCCTCCAAAGCCTTTTGGTCTTCTGCAGTGAAGTACTATCATGTTTCCTTGTACTTAGAGGTTCCAGGCCTTGGAGTCTCTGAGCCAGGCAAATCACAACACATTCAATCAATCAGAGGTCATTTCGGGGGGGGGGGCCAGGAGGAAGCAGGAGAAGAGGGAGGGTAAGTTGCTTCCTCCCTGCCTCTCCCCACCCCTACCTGCCTGGGGCCAGGGAGGGCCTTCGCGGGGCTTCCTTGCACTCCCGCCGGCCTTGCAGGTCCACCGCCAGGCCCCTCATGGGGCTCGGCAGTGGAGCTGCAAGGTCGGCGGCGGGGACCGTTGGGGGCGGGGTGTGTGGCCTTAGGACACACTTCCGGTGATGTCAGGGAGTGTGGCATATGCTAATGAGTTATGCTAATGAGTTCCCCTAGCTCTTTTTCTACGAAACGACCCCTGCAATCAATACAAAATATTTTATCTGATCAAAAACAAGAGGACATTTGAATATACCATTTCATACAGTTGAAGAACGTTTTAAATTTTTTTATTGTAAACATATAAATTTACAACTGTACGATGACGTAAGTAAATAAAGTCATCATATTATAGTAAAGAAAAGGGAACTCTAATAAAGTCCATATCTTCAAGTGAGCACATAGTAATCAGTTGATGAACATTATTTAATCCCTGCATTCGATTCCCATGATTAATAAAAGGATACCATTGTTGTACAAACACTTCTGGCGTATAGTTTTTCTTTTCTCTTGAATACCTCACGGTATTATTTTGTTCCTATTTTGTTCCTATATATACACAGCAGCTGCATGGAAGGGCTTCTAAAAAAGAGAGTCCAAATGGGCTCAGAATGGTGCCGTGGGGGGAGGAACAACTCTTGCCTCTGCCCCCAAATGGTATTTTTGGGTGAAAATCCTGCTGGGATGTAGTTATTTCACTAGTATTCCTGTTTCGTATGCACAGAGACTCATGGCACAGCAAAAATAGCCCCTCCCCAGTATGGTTTTTGTGTGTGTGTGGGGGGGGGAACCAGCTTGTGGGGGAAACCAGAGCCCCGCCTCCCTCTTAGGGTTGCCAACTGTAACTTACCTCGCCGGCGGGGGACTCCTGGAGGATCCCGGCGTGTGCGCGCCGCATTCGCGTCACAGGGCAATGATGCCGGGCACGCTGGGGGCGGGGCCATGACCATACAAGGGAAAACCATAGAGTTTTCCCTTGTATGGCCGTGGCCCCGCCCCCAGCATGCCCGGCGTCATGACGTCACTGCCCTGTGACGCGCATGCCGGGGCGGGGTTCCCCCCGGGGCCCGGTTCCCCGGCGTCTGGGAACGGGCCTCTGGGGCGGGGGATGTTCCGCCCCCCGGGGGGATTTGGCAGCCCTACTCCCTCTGCAGGGCCAATCTGAACCCATTTGGACCAGTGTTCCCTCTAAGCTGAGTTAGGGTGAGCTAGCTCACAGTTTTTTTAGCCTCTGACTCACATTTTTTTTTCTTAGCTCAGGAAGGAGGGCTCCGGAGCAAACTAATTTATGCAGTAGCCAACTCGCTCGCTTACAACTTTAATGCTAGTCGCTCACAAAGTAGAATTTTTGCTCACAAGACTCCACAGCTTAGAGGGAGCATAGATTTGGACCCTCCCTTTTTGTGTGTTTGCTTTTAGAAGCCGCTCCCCACAGCTGCTGTATGGCCGCGGGGAACACATTAAAACATGCATAAACAAGCGCATGGGGTGTGTGTGTAAACATATAGTTTGGTTCTGAATTAAACATTTGTGCCAGTCCGATCAGGGTACATTACCATTGGTCTAGCAACTTAATCCAGGTAGGCTCTGCGTTTTCCTCCTTACTGAGAAGCAGCCAGTCTCCCCGGAAAGGAGCCAGTCCCCATTCCCAAAGAGGCTCTGAAGCGGAGCGGAATTGGAAAGGGTCACAGCATCTCCGGCCCTGGAGGTCAGCCCAGCCCAGCCTGCATGGTTTGCAGGCTCGATCATCCACTCCTCCCATCAGCCAGCGGACTGACTTGGGTCTTTGCAGCTCCTCTGTAATGTGGTTCTTTTGTGCTGTTTTTAACCTTTCCCCAGATTTTGGTTACTTGGGAGCCAAGACGAACACAAGTGATAGGCCAGGAGGGCATCCCCGTACAGCGGCTTTTCATCCAGTTCTGGAGCTGCTCGACAATTCACTGAGACTGGCAGCCTGCTTCACTAACAGCAACAGCAGGCTGGGTGAGGCTCCTTAAAAAATGGTTGAGCGGCTGGAGGGTGGAACACCAAGAGCTATCAAGACGAGCAGAGAGGGCACCGTCTGGGTCTCTGCCTGCAGCATTTGGCAGCCCCTGTAGCTCCCGGCACCACCAGCTGACCCAAATGTAAACCCGGCCAGCTGGCAGTGGAAGGAGGAGCCGCATGATGACCCCGAGCCTTCCCAAGGGGAACAGAAACATCATAGAGCTGGAAGGGAGCTCAAGGGTCCTCTAGTCCAACTGGGGTTCCCAGACACACACACCCCCAGTCTGGCAGGGTTTACCCACGTTTCGGGGGGTTCAACCCGCCCCCAAGCCCGAACACCAGCAGCCACCCCTCTCCCTTCTCTCTTGAATGAGGGGAGGGAGAGGGGTGGCTGCAGTCCACATGCCTGAACTCCAGGCAGCATTGCCATTTAAAGATTGGGCGTGTGGGGCAGCCAGCTGGAAGCACTTAAAGGGACCCCTTCAAGTGCTTGCAGCCAGCAGGGACTGGGCTGCACAACCAGATCTCCGGGCGGTAATGCCACTCAGAGATTGGGCACATGGGGCTACCAGCTGGAAGCACTTAAAGGGACCCCTTTAAGTACTTGCAGCTGGCAGAGATCATGCCCTCTGCGCCCGATCTCTAAGTGGTAAGGCCGCTCGGAGACTGGGCAAACGGGGCCCACCGGCTGCATGCACTTAAAGGGACCCCTTTAAGTACTTGCAGCTGGCAGAGATCATGCCCTCTGCGCCCGATCTCTAAGTGGTAAGGCCGCTCGGAGACTGGGCAAACGGGGCCCACCGGCTGCATGCACTTAAAGGGACCCCTTTAAGTGCTTGCAACCGGTGGGGACTGGGCCCCGCGTGCCTGATCTCCAAGAGGTAATGCCGCTCAGAGATCAGGCGCATGGGGCTCCCAGCCAGAAGCACTTAAAGGGGTCCCTTTAAGTGCTTCTGGCCAGTGGCGACCGGGCCCCATAGGCCTGAATTCCAAGTGGCGTTGCTGCTTGGAGTTCAGGTGTGCAGCGGTGGCTGCCTCCTCCCCTCTTGCAAGATTTAACAGGCCCTCCACCTGATTGGTGGGCCCTTTAAGTCTTGCAGGACGTTAGGGAGAGGGGTGGCCTCCCGTGATCGTTCTCAGGGGTGGGGCTTGGAGAAGGGACATCCCTTAGGTGATGTCATGGTGCTGGGGATACTTCGCTCCCTCTGGGAACGCCCTCCAAAGTCCCCCGCTGGGGACAAAGACAGACTTGGCAACCCTAAGTCCCACCCTTGCCCAACACAGGAAATTCCCCTCTGTGGTAGGGTTGCCAGCCCCCAGGTCCAGGCAGGGGTTCCCCCGCTTCCGAGGGCTTCAATCCACCCCCGGCCAGCTGGCTGGTGGGGGAAGCCCTGCCCCAAAGAGCGACCACCTGCCTGGCCACCGCTCTCCCTCCGCTCCTGCCCGATTTTAAGGGCTTCAGCTGATGGGTGGGGACCACGTTGCCTGCCGACCAGCTGGATTGCCCTTTAAATCTAGCATGAAGAAGGGACGGGGGTGGTTGTGAGCTGCTTGTTTGGCTCACAAAAAGACCCTTTTAAGGGTCTTTTTGCGAGCCGAGTGTGTGTCCCGCGACTTACCCCCTCCCTCCCTCCCTCCTGCTTGATGTAAAGGGCCCTCCAGTTGGTCAGCATGCCACATGGTCCTTGCCGATCAGCTGGAGCCCTTTAAATCAGGCAGGATGGGTGGGAGAGGGGTGGCCAGGTGGGTGGTCGCTCTTGGGGGTGGGGCTTGGAGCATTCCTTCCCACCTCCAGAATGCCCCCCCCAATCCCCCCACTGGAGCGATGAGGGACCTGGAAACTAGGCTTGCCAAGTCCCCCCGGGGGGCGGGGAAAACCCCGCCCAAGAGGCCCGTTCCCTGCTGCCACCGGATCGGGCCCCGGGGGGAACTCCGCCCCGACGTGCATGTCACCAGGAAGTGATGTGACAATGCCAGGCACGCTGGGGGCGGGGCTACGGTCATCCAAGGGAAAACTCTATGGTTTTCCCTCAGATGGTCGTGGTCCCGCCCCCAGCATGCCGGTGTCGTCACGTCACTTCCTGGTGACGTGGATGTGGCGCGCGTGCGCACACTCCGGGATCGGCCCGGGAGTCCCCCCACTGCGGAGGAAGGTAACACTTGGCAACCCTGCTGGCAACCCTGCTGGCAACCCTACGCTGTGACTCTTGCTGTATGTCCAGAGGAAGGGGGAAACCCTCCAGGATCCCTGGCCAAGGCTGGCCTAGGGAGAAATTCCTGCCTGAACCCAAAAAAGCAATTGGCATTACCCTGGGCGTGTAAGAATTGGCCATGAAAACCGAGCTGGGTAGAGACTCCAGTCTGGCCTTCAGGCCAACAGCTTCTTTCCACACTGAGTGGAAGAGAGCAGCCTCACAATGATAGGAAACACATTATTCTGTGGAACTGACATCATTCCTGTGTTGACGTGTAGTAACAGATGCTTCCCCTGTTTTCTTTGAATGGTAATACTGGCATGGTCTGATCTGTAAAGGCTCCTTAGAATTTCTTTTTTCAGGAGCCCCCTTTAAGTTAGATTTGAAAATAATATGTGGCTAAGAGGAAGATGCAAGAACACGTGTAACAAGTTAAAAATGTTACATAGAGTTTGACTCTCTGTTTCTACTAAATGTTAGAGACTGAAAAATATAGCACCTTCTTGTATGTATGGTGGAATTTTTGGAGGTCTAGGAATACTGGGATAAAATACTGAAATAGTTGTCACGATTTTGTGTGACCTTGTAACCCACCCTGAGCCTGTTCACGGGGAGGACAGGATAGAAATTGAATTAATTAAATAAAACCAAGGGAATGGTCACCAGCTACCGGACTGTGTCCAGAATTCAGTACCATCCTGTCTCTTTGCCTGATAACATCTTAGGCAGCGGGAGACATAAAATCTGAACCAGATCCTGTCCTGCCCAGTGGCCAACTTTTCACCATGCCAAAATGGACTAAAAAACCTTGTACAAGCCCAGGAACAACTCAGCTTTCAGTTACAATCTGAGTCCAGGTACTAGGTACTATTACATAAGTATTGGCTCCTGGCAGCATCAAATTTTTCTGACCAAGTGAGAAAGGTACACAATTGATCCATTGCTTTAGGAAAGTGTACCTGACTATGGCAGCAAACTATCAAGAATGAGGCCTCTGATTAATACCTGTGCACAGACAATAATCATCAAAAAAATTCATCTTGGTCAATTTATAAGAAATTATTGTTGCGCTGTAATGTCAGGATTCGACTGTGCAACTGAACAACGTCAGGAGCCATTCTGTAATATCATTGGTTGGACTACTGAGGAAGGCTAATGGGCCGAAATGTGTATGGTCAAGGTCAATGATGGTCATTTTTGGTTGTCTCTGTACAATTTGATTCTTAAATGAGGCTATCACTAGGGCCAATATCTGTTTTTAATTCACTTTGTAATAAATCAATGTATATTTTAGTGTATCTCTTAATACTAAATGCTTCTAACTTGACTAACAGGATTATTGGGCCTGTACACTTAGATCTTCTTTTTTGGTTCTTAATGCTGGGTAAACAGGCCAACAAAACAAACAAGCAAACAAAACAAGCCCCCCCCCCT
This sequence comes from Gekko japonicus, assembly GCF_001447785.1. Lineage (NCBI taxonomy): Eukaryota > Metazoa > Chordata > Lepidosauria > Squamata > Gekkonidae > Gekko > Gekko japonicus. Next base: position 257,253 of record NW_015160910.1, read on the forward strand.
CAAGTTTGGCAATTTTAGGGATCTTGTCTCCTTCAGCACCAAGTAAATACTGACACCTAATGGGGTAAGAATTTTAATAGCTCAGTATGATGCTGGGAAAGATTGAAGGTCAAAGAAGACGGGGATGGCAAAGGATGAGATGGTTAGACAGTGTCATGGATGCAACGAACATGAAATTGAGCCAACTTCAGAGGACAGCAGATCTGGTCCATGGGGTCGCGAAGAGTCGGACTCGACTGTGCGACTGAACAACAACAAATGGGGTAGGAATACACTAATGGATTAGGAAAGTGTGGTACATGATGAGCCAACTTTCTCTGTCTTGAGTGTCTTGGTTCTTTTTATATTTTCATAGTAGGTGTTGGTTTTATTGTTTAGTTAAGGGCTTCCTCCCATTTTATGTTTATCGGTAAGTATAGGTGTGGTTTGTTTTAGCTGGTGTGGTTTCTTACAGGCTATAGGTTTTGTTCTGTTTGTGTTTTCAAAAAGTTTTATGAGTAGAGATAGGGTACAAAAAAGAATGGCGGCCAGACACCACAGAATCTAAGTGGGGTGTCTGCCTTTTGCTCCCCTTACTATTTTGTTCCTTGTGGCCTTCTGCCCGGCAGGGGAAGTGTAATCTGAAAAGTGAGATTCAGGAACTGTTTCAATGCTCCATGTAATACAGCCGGCCTTTTCCTCCCAGGAGGCAAGCCACCCTCAGCCATTCTCCTTCAGGAATGAGGAGGCTGAGAATACCGAACGACCTCACAGGGCTGTTGTTAAGATGACTGTGATCGTGAAGCACTTGGCACACTGAAAGTGCTGTCTCAGGATTCTAATTCTACTAAACTATAATTTAAAGACTCAAGGCAGGGTGTGTGGCCTTATGACACACTTCCGGTGACGTCAGGGGGTGTGGCATATGCTAATGAGTTATGCTAATGAGTTCCCCTAGCTCCTTTTCTATGAAATGACCCCTGGTCATTCTCCTTCAGGAACGAGGAGACTGAGAGTACTGAACAACCTCACAGGGCTGTTGTTGGGATGGCTGTGATTGTGAAGCACTTGGCACACCGAAAGTGCTGTCTCAGGATTCTAATTCTACTAAGCTACAATTTAAAGTCTCAAAAAAGCTAAAACACAAACAAACCCCAAGCCCAGATTTTCACCTGTACCTTAGAAGGTTGCCCCAGAGACAAGCAATACACAAAACAGAATGTGCCCGAGCCAAAGACAGCAGAACCCCCTGGAAAAGCAGAAGGCCGCTGTGAAAAGGGGGCAGGTTTGTGCAGTGGGAAGGAAGGCTTCCCATCGCTGCTGCTGCCCCTGACCTCAGTTGTGAGCAAAACTTGCCCCTCTGTGCAGAGAGACAGCCAGGCAAAGCCCCGAGCCTCCACGGGAGAGAGAATCCCTATCACTTTCCCGTTGCAATTCATGCAGAGGACAACACATTTGAGCCACGCCTGGAATCAGGGTTGCCAGGTCCTGCCTGGCCACCCGTGGGGGTAGGGTAGGGGTTGTCAGACTCAAGTTGGGAAACTCCTGGAGATTTGGGGAGCCTGGGGAGGACAGGGGCCTCAGTGGGGTATAATGCCATAGAGCCCACCCCCCAAAGGGGGAACTGCTCTCTGTAGTCTGGAGATGAGCTGTAATTCCGGGGGATCCCCAGGTCCCACCAGGAGGCTGGCATCCCTACCTGGAGCCTTCTGGAGGCCCGAGCTCAAGGCAAGCGGACGAGAGCCGGAGGGTGCTGCTGCGAGGCCCACTCCTCACCTCCTCCCTGCTCTCTTCCAGGCTCCAGCACTTTTAGGCCATATTTGGAAGGGCAAAGGTTGCCCCTTTGGCCCAGGAAGACCCCTGAGAGCAGCCTGCAGGTGAGGAATCGCCCCAGGATCATATGAGATTGCGAAAAGGGGAGGGAGGTGGAGTCGATGGGACTGCGGAGAAGGGTGGCACCCCTTGTGCTCAGCCATGCGGAGTCTCTCTGAACAAGGAGCGTTTGGGGGGACCAGGCTGCTCTCTTTCACTCAGGGCAGAGATCAGGTGTTGGCCTCAAGGCCAAACTGGCATCTCCAGCTCAGCTTTCATGGCCCATTCTTCCATGCCCAGGGTAATGCTGATCACCATTTTGGGGTCAGGAAGGAATTCCCCCCCCCAGGCCATATTGGTCAGGGATCCTGGAGGGTTTCCCCCCTTCCTCTGGGCGTAGAGCAGGGGTCACAGGGGGGAATTTCCTGTGTTGTGCAAGGGTTGGACTAGATGACCCTTGAGGTCCCTTCCAGCTCTATGTTCCGCTTGGGAAGTCTCGTGGTCATAATGTGGGTCCTCCTTCCACTGCTGGGTTTACATTTGGGTCAGCTGGTGGTGCTGGGAGCCACGGGGGGCTGCTGACTGCCACTCTGCCACTCTTGATAGCTGCCACTCTCGATAGCTCTTGACGGTGCTCCACCCTCAAGCCACCATTTCGAAGGAGCCTCACCCTGCCTGCTGATGCTGCGGTTAAGCAGGCCGATGCTCCTGGCGAATTGTTAAGCAGCTCAAGAGCTGGGCGAAAAGCTGCTATGTAGGAATTCCCTCCTGGGCCATGACAGACACATTTCCACGAGGGTGATTGCGTGCAGCAGGGGTGGAAACACAGATCCTGCCCTGCCCTCTCCCGGGCAGCAGGGACTCCACGGCTCTCCGTACCCTGCTCACAGCCTCACTCTAGCAACTTCCAGGGCCGGAAGCGCCACACAAATTTCCCGGGGGCCTGTGTGGGATCTGCAGGGCCCAGGAGGGGAAAGGGCAGCCCAGTTTGCTCTTTCTGAAACAGGCAGTCGGGGAGCAAATTAAGGCGAGTGAGACTCAGGGCCAGCATCTTTAACCTGTAAAGAAATGGACTCACTCCAAAGGAGAAGAATGGATGTTGAACTCAGTCCCACAGCTGTGCACTCACAGCTGGGCCTCCTCAGCTCCCCGAGGCCCCAAGAAGACTGAGGCCTCCCCCACCCCAGGAGGCAGCCTTCACCAGTCCTGGAAACAGCAGATCTGGAAGGCTACACTCTGGCGTACCAAAACCGCAGGAGATCCAAGAAGAAGAAGAAGAAGACGGAGCAGAAGAAGAGGAGGAGGAGGAGATTGGATTTATACCCTGCCCTTCACTTGGAGTCTCAGAGCGGCTTACAGTCTCCTTTCCCTTCCCCTCCCCACAACAGACACCCTGTGAGGTAGGAGGGGCTGAGAGAGCTCTCTCAAGAACTGCCCTTTCAAGGACAGCTCTGACAGAACTATGGCTTGCCCAAGGTCGTCCAGCAACTGCAAGTGGAAGAATGGGGAATCAAACCCGGTTCTCCCAGATTAGAGTCCTCACACTTAACCACTACACCAAACTGGCTCTTCAAAGGACCAGCTGACCATTGAGGAACCGAACTGACACGCTGATCCCAAGGGCCCAGAGAAACTGAAAGGCAGCCAAGATGATGAGCCGAAGACCCAATCCTCACCGCAGGAGCCAGGCCACCGCCAATCTGAGCTTCCTGCGCTCAACCAGGCCGGCACCCGGATGACATGGGCTGGCCAGCATGATGGCCTGAGGCTCCTGCCATTCAGACCATCAGATGGGGACTAGGCGGGAAGGCCTTCTCCTGACCCCTCCAGCTTCAGGTGATTGGTGAAGAGGTGGGGCAAACTGGGGAGGGGGCGAGGCCCTTGTGGGGCCCTTCATGGCTATGGGCCTGCAAAATGGATTCATTTTTTAACACTGAGCCCATATTAATAGTGGCGTTAGGCAGTGTTCCCTTTAAGCTGAGTTAGTGTGAGCTAGCTCACAGTTTTTTAGCCTCCGGCTCACACATGTTTGTATTAGCTCAGGAAGGATGGCTCCGGAGCAAACTAATTGCTTGCTCACAACTTTAATGACAGTAGCTCACAGGATTCCACAGCTTAGAGGGAGCATTGGCCACAGATGCCGTGGAGCAGCTCAGGTACATCTTTTGTTGAGGCAATCTTTGTGCCCAGCAGTCAGAGGGAGGGGAGCTCTGTGAGGAGGGATGAAGCAGGAAACCTCGAGGTTGCAGGACAATGAGCAAAAGCAGCCAAATGGAGAGATTCCGGGCAGGAGCTGGAGGCTCCCAGAGGTCATGGTTGTAGTTAGCCTCACCTCGGGAGATGCGAACAGAGTGCCTCAGGACTGAACCCCGTTC
>NW_015160911.1:0-3454 GCF_001447785.1 Gekko japonicus
GAAATTGGAAAGTCTACGCCCTTGGTCCTAGGGAAAGGACTACTCTGCAGGGATGGGAAGAAAGCCCCAGAAATGAACCACTGACTGAAAAAGAAGGCCACTTGTTGTGTCTTTGAGTGCCAATACCACTTTGTTCCTTTCCTGCCCGGTGCCAGCAAGGGTGCTATCGAGGCACCAAAACTCAAGGTGGAGCATAACAGCCTCACCTTCTGTTTAGTCTCTGATTGACATGTTAAGGAGTTCACATACTGGTGTCTGGGCTCCCCTCCCTGTCTTTCTGTTACAGCTGATTTGTGCCCACAGTTCACCCTGCAGGGTCCCAACCTGAATCAGGAACCACACCGTTGAGGTGACCTGCGAGTCATGTGGGACAGAAAGCCCAGGTGGGGAACTTGGACACGACTATGAACTGCATAAGGAAGATAATTCGATCACTCAGCATTTTCATTTGGCAGTGGAAAGGGCTGTCAAGTCACAGCCAACATTGTCACTAGGGGGTAGGAATCTGGATATGGGAAAGATGGGAACTAACGGTTTTGGGGGGGCTGAGGAAGAGTTGTCCCACTGGTGTGTGGGCATGTGAAAAACAGGAAACACAAGTGGCAACCTGCAAGGACTTGGGGGTGGGGGATCTCATTTCCCCTTCCTCCACTATTTCCTCTTTCCTTTTCCCGCCTCATTCTTCCTTCTCGGCTATTCACCAACTTACCTTTTATCACCCTCCCATCTTTAGCTATATTTATTATCGATTTCATTTATACCCTGCCTGTCTCCATAGTGGGAATCCAAAGTAGTTTACATAATTTCCCTCCTCTCCCTTTTATCCTCACAGCAATCCTGTGAGGTAGGGTAGGTTGGAAGTGTGTGACTGGCCTTATATCACCACATGAGCTTCCATGGCAGACTGGAGATTTGAGCCTGGGTCTCCCAGACCCTACGCCGAAGCTCTAACTGCTACACCACATTGGTTTTCATGGGGTGGGTGCTGTTGAACAGTCACAAGCAGGGGTCATTTCGTAGAAAAAGAGGTGCAGGAGCTCATTACCATAACTTATTAGCACAACGTATTTGCATATGCCACACCCCCTGACATCACCGGAAGTGTGTCAGAAGGCAACACCCACCGCTCAGGCTCCACTGGAATGTTTTGGATTGCTAGCTATTGGGGGGGGGAACGTGCAGATCTGTCCTTGCAGAGGAGGGAGGGCTTGTACCTGAAGGTGGACAGGGGGAAGGCTCTGCAACTTACCTGGCTGCTTCTTGCTCTTCGTGGCCCAACTGAGGGCTGCTGGGAGCAGGGGGCAGGGCTTGTTGCATGTGCCCACCCCCTGGGCTCCTTACTTGGCGGAGCTCCGCTCCTGTGCGCTCCCACAAGAAATGACCCCTGGACAAGTATCCAGGCCTAGTTGAGTTAAGCAAGTTGGGTGGTATCAAGTCACCTAGTGGTTGCTGCCAGGCCTGGCCACAATGAGTCCTCAGGCCAAAACTGTCCTGGAAAAGGGCCTTCCCTGCTCCCACTGCCTTTTACTGACAGAAACCAAGCCTTGAGTGCTGCTGCAGGCTCTTCTTTTATCGTTTTGATGGCTGTTTAAAAAAGCCCTGATATATATATTTTTTAAGATTTCATATTTTCCTGCAAATCTGGGGTGTTTTTCAGTTTTGTAGAAAGATCTGTCTTGTCTGTTCATGGCTCCAGTCACTGGATTTAAGTTCCCTCAGATTTGGCTAACTGGCTGTTAGAATATACAAGGGGTGGACCTGTGAGGATTCACAGGTGTGTGCAGGAAGAGTCTAATTACCCCCCGTTTTCTCCATCTTACTTCCCCCCCTTTTCTTCTCCATCCTTGCTCCAGTTTGGTGTAGTGGTTAAGTGTGTGGACTCTAATCTGGGTGAACCAGGTTTGATTTTCCCCACTCCTCCACTTGCACCTGGCTGGATGACCTTGGGCAAGCCATAGTTCTTTCAGAGGTGTTCTCTTAAAGGCACTTCTCGAAAGAGCTCTCTCAGCCCCACCTACCTCACAGGGTGTCTGTCGTGGAGAGGGGAAGGGAAAGGATTTTGTAAGTCGCTCTGAGACTCCAAGTGAAAGAGTGGGGTATACATCCAACCTCTTCTTCCTCTTCTTCTTCTTGTTTCTCCCTTCTCCCCTTCCTCTTTTCCTTTTTTACTTTTTTTTGCTTCTCCTCCTAAAGAGGAGGACCGCGCCTTCTGACATGCCCCCTCCCAAAATTTGTGCTCTTCAACTCGCAACCTGCTTATGGTACCTGGCCCTGGGGACATTTGCCTGGCATCCACCAGGGTGAGGGCCCCGTCCCAGTGGGAAACAGTGAAAAAAGGGGAGATACCTTTTGTGGTTCCTGTCCTGGTGGAACCAGCTGGCAGGTGATATGTTGGCCCTGTGGGACTTATCTAAGTTCTGCAGGGAATGCAAAACAGAGCTCTTCTGCTCAGCTTTTATTTAGGTGAATTGGTTTATGTGGGCTGCTTTTTAGTATTATTTGTATTAATGTTTTAACTGTTGTTAATGGTTGTGAATGCTTTAACTGTTGTTAGCCACCTCGAGATGGCCTGGCAGTGAGAGACAGCATATAAATGTAATAAATAAATAAATAATATATGGAACAGGAGGAGGAGGAAGAGATTGGATTTATACCCCACCCTTCACTTGGAGTCTCAGAGGGGTTTACAATCTCCTTCCCTTCTTCTCCCCACAACAGACACCCTGGGGCTGGGGGGGGGCACTGAGAGAGCTCTTTCGAGAACTGCTCCTGAGAGAACAGCTCTGAGAGAACTGTGGCTTGCCCAAGGTCACCCAGCAGCTGCATGTGGAGGAGTGGGGAATCAAACCCAGTTCTCCCAGATTAGAGTCCACACTCCTAACCACTACACCAAACTGGCTCTATCTTTTTTCCATACTATTTCTTATTTAGGCTCGCTGTTTGCCCACCTGCCTCCCCCCCCCCATTATCAGCACTCTACTTGCCTGGGCCCCCATTGTTGGTGCAGCACTCACCCAGCCTGCTTTTCCCAGACCTTGGCACAGTGTTTGCCAAGCGACTTCCCCCCATCCTCAGCACAATGCCGGCTTGCCCACTGCACTGCCACTGGCTTTCCAGCTCACAGTGCCACCACCAGGCTGCCTGAAGCCCAGAGGTGGCTGCAGTGTCTGTGTTTGTGCAAAAATCTCTTATGTATGTGGGGGGATTTAACCCCCCCATTTATTTTTAAGGATTTTCAGATTTTTCTACAAACATGGGGGGTCCCCCAAGTTTGCCCCCAAATCTGCCTTCTATCATTTAGATATCCGCAGATGAGGCCACACTTCACTATTAGGATATATAGTGGTATACGTAATCAGATGCGTAAAGGACGAGGAGGTTTCCTGGACTGCTACAGTAGAAAAAAAATCCAAGTGAAACTTAATAGAAAGGGTGTTACCTTGTTGTCTTGTAG
>NW_015160911.1:3524-38505 GCF_001447785.1 Gekko japonicus
GCTCAAGTAGCACATTATCCAGATGAATTCCAGAGCAGCGAGGATCATTTCTCACTGTATCTTTTCCAACCAGGTTTGCACAACAAATGACTTGTCAAGCTGAAAGCAGCCTACCACCCATATATTGTGGCCTGTCAAGTGCCTGACACATATGCACACACACACACACACACACACACTTTTTGTTTGCAACAAAAATAAGAGGAAAGTGAGCAGTGCGGTGCAGTGGTTAGTGTTAGACAACAAATATGGACTTGATAAATACTGATTCTGAACCCTCCTCATCCACGAAGCTCACCAGGTAACCTTAGGCCCATCACTATTTCTCAGCTACTTTACAAGGTTGTTGTGAGGGTAACTGAAGAGAGCCATACATAGAGGATGCCTTGAGCTCTGAGAAGATATAGTAGAGTGATTTTTTTAAAAAAGGAGACATAATGGTTGGCTGTGTTTGACTTGGTGAGCTACGCTGGCCTGTTTTAAACTCTCAGATATATATTTTTGCTCTTGATCTCACACCTCCATTAATAGACAGTTCTGTGTACAAATTTACTCTTCCTTAATGATTCACTACACATCAAACTTTGGAATTTACTGATCACTGTTTCTCTGGCTTTGATTTGCACAAGCCTTTTGAGGCAGGCCTTTTTTGAGTCTGTCAGATGTTCACTGAATTATTAATAATTTGCCTTGCCTTCTGGGAAATGTCATTGAAGGTCCATTGCTTTGCCACTCCTTGATAAAATGTGACAGCACAGTTTTGGTGAGGTTGATGACTTTGTTAGTAGTTTACTTTCTACTTATACAAGGCGATGACAGCCATACATACCTAGGAGCAGTGGCCAGTAAACCTTGAACATATTTTCAACTGGATAAAACTATCGTTTGTGGTTTGCAGAACCTTCTAAAATTTTGGCCAGCAACTAGCTGTAGATGTGGGCAGCTTTGAGTCACACACAAGGCTGTTCATTTCTAATCAATTAAAATGTACAAACAGACTTTTAAATTTCCAACTCTTGCCAACACAACTGCACTTTGGGAGGTGTTAACACAAATATTATTTCCTATTCCTGATCCATTCATTCAGAGAACAGTGTGGTGTGGGAACTGCTGTTTCCCCTTGTGCTTTGAGCCTCGTGCGAACAGAGATTCTGGCTGCTGCACACAGAGGTTTTGGCCTGACTTCGAGACCAAAGAGGAGTGTGTGTGTGTGTGTGGAAGGGTGGGGTGTGCTTCAGCTACCCTCCTCCCACCCTCAGCGCCACATTTCTCCAAACCTTCCGTATCACATTCTTCCCGCCATCCCCCCCAACAGGGTTTCTGTTGTATTTTTTTTTTAAAAAAACAGTAATTGCTACTTCTTTTTTAAAAAGCTGGCAAAAAGTCCTTTGGTGGAATGGTGGTGGAAATGGTGGTCATGAAAGGATATCAAGGAAGACATGGATTCACATCAGCAATGAGTGCACAACAGGGAATCATTTTTGTATAGCAGTGGCCTCTATAGGATGCTTTGGTGAAATCAGGGAAAGCTCTTGCCTTGCGTGACCGGGGGGGGGGGGGGTTGTGGCAAGGCCACCCAAAGACACTGAGGTACGTCACAACCCCCTGCAGTGCTATTTGCCCTGCCTGCCTTCCCCCAGGAGAGGGAAGAAAAGCAGGTGGGAGGCAGCTCTACTGTGCTCCCCCTCTCCAGCTTCTCAGAGGGTCACCTGGCCTGCCTTTCCCACCCTTCACTCACAAGTGAGGGATGGAGGAAGAGCTAGGCTTTCATCACACACACTAAATAATCCACATTTAATCCACTTTCAGTGCACTTTCCAACTGGATTTTACCGTGTGAACTGACAACATCCAGTTGGAAAGTGCACTGAAAGTGGATTGAAAGTGGATTATTGAGTGTGTGTGACTGCAGCCCTACTGCCTCTTTGGGGGAGCCAAGGCCCACCACCACACACCCGGCCAAGCACACAACACACAGGAGGATCGCTGGCCCTCCCTCTCTCCCTCCTCACATTTCCTTAAATTCTTACTCAGTCTGTCATGTTTGCATGTGAGGTGTGTGCTTTTTATTTTCTTGTTAAACTTCTTTTCATTTTCAGTGCAACTAGTCTGATCTCTGTGACCCAAGTTAAGCCCCTGTTCAGTCCATATGCACCAGCAACAGAAGGGGCAGGGGGCAGGGGTTAACCCTACTCCCCTAGAGTGTGTAACTAAGAGAGTTTGGTCCTCTCAGTAGAGTGTGCAAAAGGACAGGGAGACATAAAAGCAGAAATGAACCTTTACGCTGAAACACTTTAGAGGGAGCCTAAGTGCAACCTTTAGGCATGGAAACTTGCCTGCAAAAGTCCTATTTTGCTGGTGGTGGCAGAAGAACCCAGAGAGAGGAGAGGGGGAGCTTGGCTGGGCTGGAGACCTGGGTGGGCCAAGTAATTCCCTCACTTTCACAGCAAGCAGAAATGACAGCTTGCAAGTGCTGTTTCCCCACAGATGTAGTGACCAGAGTTTGACAGGACAGACCTGGATTCAAATCTTGCTCAGCCACTGAGGCTCACTGGGTGACCTTTGGTTAGTCACCATGATAAAACCATATGTATGCTGCTCTGAGCTCATTTGAGGAAGGGAAGGATAAATACATGATAAGTGGTTCCACAGGAGTGCTTGGGCGACTGTTATTAGAAATAACAAAATGGACTTCTGAATTAGTCATACATTCCAGAAGCACAAATCTCTTTGCTTTAGAAAAAAGTGTGTGTGGGGGGCTTCTTTGGCCTGTTCTGAAGATTGGCATGGGGCTGTAACTGCAGCATGTTTGGACAGAAATACCGTTTATTTATTTACTTTATGGAGGTGGTGGCGGCTACAAGCATGGACGGCTTCAAAAGGGAATTAGATAAGCATATGGAGCAGAAGTCCATCGGGGGCGATTAGCCACGAGGTACAGATAGGGGCTCTGGGGCAAATGATGCTCTGTCTTCTTGGTGCTTGGGGGGGTTCAACAGTGGGAGGGCTTCTAATGTCCTGGCCCCACTGGTGGACCTCCTGATGGCACCTGGTATTTTTGGCCACTGTGTGACACAGAGTGTTGGACTGGATGGGCCTTTGGCCTGATCCAACATTGGCGTCTCTTATGTTCTTATGATACCTTTTTTTAAAGAAAGCAGAATTTCCCAAGATTCATGATTTGTGTTCACTATCAAATTTGGAAAGAGAAACTGGAGCTTCAATGTCTTTTCAGCTGTGAAGTTACCAGAGTTAAGAACATAAGAGAAGCCAATGTTGGATCAGGCCAATGGCCCATCTAGTCCAACACTCTGTCACACAGTGGCCAAAAATACCAGATGCCATCAGGAGGTCCATCAGTGGGACCAGGACACTAGAAGCCTTCCCACTGTTGCCCCCCCCCAAGCACCAAGAATACAGTGCATCCCCTGTCCCAGCCTGAGAGTTCCTATCTATACCTTGTGGCTAATATTTCATGGAGTGCCCACGAGTTCTTGTATTGTGAGAAAGGGAGAAAAGTACTTCTTTCTCAACCTGCTCTATCCCATGCATAATCTTATAAACCTCGATCATGTCACCCCTCAGCCGTTGTTTCTCCAAGCTAAAGAGCCCCAAGTGCTTTAACGTTTCTTCATAGGGAAAGTGTTCCAACCCTTTTATTATTCTAGTTGCCCTTTTCTGCACTTTTCCCAATGCTATAATATCCTTTTTGAGGTGTGGTGACCAGAACTGCACACAGTACTCCAAATGAGGACGTACCATCAGTTTATACAGGGGCATTATGATACTGGCTGATTTGTTTTCAATTCCCTTCCAAATAATCCCCAACATAGCGTTGGCCTTTTTTATTGCAGTCACACACTGTCTTGACATTTTCATTGAGTTATCTACTACGACTTCAAGATCTCTCTCTTGGTCAGGCTCTGCCAGTTCAGACCCCATCAACGTGTATTTATAGTTAGGATTTTTTGCTTCAATGTGCATCAGTGCTAGGTGGCTCCAACGTGCATCACAATGTTGCTCCAATGTGCATCACTTTGCACTTGGCCATATTGAACCCCATTTGCCACGTTGACGCCCACTCGCCCATCTCTCAGGCTGAATATCCTGTCTATAAAATGTCATACTGGAGACCTCTCTCATACATCATTGTTTTGAAGAGAAAAGAGGAAGACTGAACCAGCCTTTGTAATCATGCCTGTCAGCTAAAGGATTAAGAGCAATGCCAGTACTAAACCAGTCACAACCACATTTATTATTGCATGAAGAAGTAAATAATTTCTCTATTCTGACAGGACCATTGACTGTTAGGAATGTGGTCATCTGTTCCCTTGGTCACACCCAGTGCAAAGAAGAGAGGATATTTGTCACAGACCTTAATATTGTTAATGATGTTTGCTTTTAAAATTAGATCAATAGCTCTGACACAATGATTTACAAAGGCTCTTAATGGCCTTTCCCTGCCGGGCTCTTTGAGTCCTAAGAAAACCCATGCATGACAGAGAACAGAGGTAGGAAAGGACCCACATAAGGAAGTCCCTTGAATTCATATTATGCGTATGTTCCAGTTCATCTGTTTGAAATGTTTGTATCCTGCCTCTTCAACATTCAATGTTGCTTACAATAAAGGTAAGCGATAACATTACAAAACAAAAGCACAATGAAGCATGCAATTTATTTTATTTAAAATATTTGTAATCCCATTCTTTATGCTGAAAGGTGTCTAACAGACACTAAAAATAATTGCAAAAGAGAACAAGAATCAGTACAGCAAAATCAATAAGGTACCACTAAATGCCAGGGAATAAAGCCAATCATTAACCTGGTTACTAAACATGAACTGTGTTGGCACCTGGAAACGTATCCATCCATTACATTTTAATCACACGCTACCTCCAAGGAACGCAGGGGTGTGTGGTTCTTCTCTCCCACATTTTATCCCCACAATGACCCTGTGAGGTAGGTCAGGGCAAGAGAGTGACTAGCACAAGGTCACCAAGTAAACTGATGTGAAGGCATCCCAGGGTCTCTGAACAAGGGATGCTGCCGCCATTTTAAAGCCTAACGCAGAGGGGTTAAAAATGCCACAAAGTCCCAGGCCCGCAGTGCAGCTGAAGCAGCTGTTCTTGTCCCCCCCCCATGCCTTTTCAAGCGCTGCAGTGGTTGGGGGGGCATATTGGATCTTGTAAAGGAAGAGATGGGAAACAAGAGCACCTCACTTGGGCCCCCACAGCATTTTGAAACCACCCATATTTGGCTTTAAAATGGTAGTGGCATCCCCAAGACAAACCTGGGGACAATGTCATGTCTAGTTGGGCCGTGAGTAGGCATTTGAACCCAGGTCTCCCCAGTACTAATCCTACCATTGTACCACACAAGCCATGATCAAGGTGCTACCACAGAGAAGGTCAGTTTTGAAAAGAATGAGACATTCATTTCCCCCTCCCTCTCTAATTAAAATAACACACTACAAGTTTGAGGATAGCAGCAACAGCAGCAAAACAGTGCTGCATCCACATCACCCGGAAGTGACGCGGGTACGCCGGGCACACGGGGGGCGGGGCCAGGACCACCCGAGGGAAAACCATAGAGTTTCCCCCCGGATGGGCCTGGCCCCCGTGCCCAGCGTACCCGCGTCACTTCCCGGTGACGTGCACGTGGGGGTGGAGTTCCCCCCAGGGCCCGATCCTGCCCCCCGGGGGGACTTGGCAAGCCTACAAATAACAGAAGCTGCCCCGAGTTGCCTTACATTGAACATAAACCAAAGGCTGGAAGAAGTACATCAGGGGAATTACAGTCTGAAGAGAGGGTCAACTTTATCCATGTATTGGGGATAATTATCAGATCAGTTGTGTTAAAACTGTAGTTTTTAAAAATGAAACTTTCTGTCTAAGAAAAAGAGTTGGTTTGATATCCCACCCCTCACTACCCAAAGGAGTCTCAGAGCAGCTTACAATTGCTTTCCTTTTCTCTCCCCACAACAGACACCCTGTGAGGTGGGGGGGCTGAGAGAGTTCTGAGAAAACAGCTCTTGAGAGAACAGCTCTGAGAGAGCTGTGACTGGCCCAAGGTCACCCAGCTGGCTGTATGTGGAAGAGTGGGGAATCAAACCCAGTTCTCCAGATTAGAGTCAGCTGCTCTTAACCACTACACCAAGCTGGAACCAAGCATCATGTGTGGCTGCTGTGGTTTCTGTAGCCAAACACATAGAATCATAAAGTTGGATCTCCAGGATCATCTAGTCCAACCCCATTCACAATGCAGGAAATTCACAAATACCTCCCCCTCCACAGCTCCAGTGACTGCTGTTCCATGCCCAGAAGATGACAAAAAACCTCTAGGATCTCCAGCCAAACTGGCCTGGAGAAAAATTGCTTCCGGACCCCAAAGTGGTGATCAGCATTTCCCTTGGCGTGTAAGAAAGGGCCACAAGAACTAAGCACTGATGCAACCCTTCCCGCCCTCCTTCTCATGATCTGCCTGAGTTCACACAATCAGTATTGCTGACAGATGGCCATTAAGTCTCTGTTTGAAAACCCACCACCTCCCAAGGAAGCCTGTTCCACTGAGGAACCACTCTGTCAGGAAGTTCTTCCTAATGTTTAGCCAAAAACTCTTTTGATTTAATTTCAACTCATTGGTTCTGGTCCGACCTTCTGGGGCAACAGAAAACAACTCCGTACTTCCTAATGTTTAGCCAAAAACTCTTTTGATTTAATTTCAACTCATTGGTTCTGGTCCGACCTTCTGGGGCAACAGAAAACAACTCCGTACCCTCCTCTATATGTCAGCCCTTCAAGTACTTGAAGATGGTTATCATATCACCTCTCAGTCATCTCCTCTCCAGGCTAAACATACCCAGCTCCTTCAACCTTCCCTCTTAGGACTTGGTCTCCAGACCCCTCACCATCTTGCTGCAAGCTGATGCTTTCTGATTTTAGCAAGGCTGTAGCTGAAGTTCTTTTCTTTCTGCAAGACAATCTGTCAAACAGCACGCACTTGAAAATGACCATACCTTTCATTTTATCTGGGAAGCTGCACTAAAAAGAGTTTTTACTAGTTCGTTTTATTGGCCGTGATCCAAAAAGAACAAGAAGGCTTTGGACACACCCTGTGGGTATTTTTAGTTTTCTTCTTTAGAAATCAGAGCCTGAGGCCTGTCATGACCACTCTTAAAAGTTGTGTGAGGTGTTTACCGCATGGGGACCAATATGTGTAGTTTCCCAGTTGCTGCTGCAGCTCGTGAGTCAGCGCAGAAGAAACAGGGCTTCCACATGGTGGGTTTCCCTATTTCCCTGCCCGAATCCCTGGTGGTGACCTTTGTTCCCGGCAGGGTCAGCATCAGCATAGCCTGAAGTGGGGCATCTCCCAGGGCTTTGGGAGGGGCCCCCTACCACCAACCCCCCTCCACACACCCCTCCTGCTGCCTGCCTTTCCCCCCTTTTGCACTGTCGGGCAGAGGGGATGCAGGCAGTGTGAGCAGCTCTCCATGTGGGTGGTGTGGGAAAGCTCATGAGCAGGGGAAGGACTCGCAGGTATAAGCTCACCAAGCACCCACTTCCAGCTGGAAATCCCCTACTGCTGTATTTGCATTTCTGCTGGCACTGATGTTTGCAATGAGAGGGGGGGGGGAAAGGAGGGGTCTGAACAGGAAGTGAAATAACTTTTGAATTGTGCTCTAGGAATCTCCCCAATATGTATGTTTTTTACCACAGAGATTATGGGGAGATCCTAGAACACTATCTGGAAATGATGTCACTTCCAGGTCAGCTGCAACCGTTTCCAAGCCCCACCCCACAATCTGTCAAGGGGTATCAGTAAGAGGCAGGTTGAGGACACACCAGTTGGAGGCAGAAATGGATGTGTGAGCAGGGGCCCTGATGGTAGGCTGAGGAGGGCCCTCTTTTTCCAGGGCCCCCCAAACCCCGGAACTGGCCGAGCGTCCCACCCTGGCACCATCAGCAGGCTTTTTTTAAAAAATGGCAATTTCCAGATTGCTATCATATTATAACATTATAACAAACTGTCTATAAGGTTCCCTGGTTGCCCAGCTTTCATTTTCAAGACAAAGAAGTCTCTAGTCTCTTTCATTGCAGAGATATAAGGGGAAAGGCATATTTTCACAATGAAAGGGGTTTAGAGACTTTTTAAAATGAAAGGTGGGAATTCAAAGAACCTGGTAAGTTGTTATAAAATTATGATAATATGTCTATTGCTCATTAAACACACACTCAAGCACTCTGGTGGCGGTGGGGGCGGGAGAGAAATGGCTGCTTCTTCTCTGTAGGCTTATCTGGGTTGGGCTGGAGTTGCAGCTCAGAAACTGATGCAACTTGCAAGATGTAAGGAGTGGATTGGATCTGGTGGAAATATCAACTGATGGAAGGGGGGATTTTTGTCCCCTGGTGGCAGCATTTGTGGGCATAGCTGGTGCACTGGGAAAGAGCATTTGTGGGATAGCTGGTGGGCATAGCTGGTGCACTGGGAAAGAGCATTTGTGGGCATAGCTGGTGGGCATAGCTGGTGCACTGGGAAAGAGCATTTGTGGGCATAGCTAGTGGGCATAGCTGGTGCAATGGGAAAGAGCAGGGAAGGCTTGCTGTGCTGATACATTTTTTTCCATCTGCAGAGATTTTGTGCATAGTTTAGAACAGTGGTTACAGGAGGCCTGCAACTGGAAATCCTGCCTTACCAAACTTTTTTTTTGCTCCTTGAGAGTTTTAACAAGCATGTGGATAATGATGAGCCAGTAGACATTACATACAGACTTCCAAAAAGCTTCTGACAATGTCCCTTACCAAAGGCTCCTGAGTAAACCTAGCAGTCACAGGATAAGAGGACAAGTCCTCTCGTGAATGAATAACTGGTTAAACAATCAGAAGCAGAGGGCAGGAGTAAATGGACAGTTCTGACAATGTGGGGAAGTAAGCGGCAGAGCTTCCCAGGAACTGCATTAGGATCTGTATTTAATTCATTCATAAATGATGTGGAATTGGGAGTGAGCTGTGAACTGGCCAAGTTGGTAGATGATACCGGATTATTCAGGATGGTGAAAACCGAAGCCAGTGTGAAGATCTCCCAGAGGATCTCTCTAGATCAGTGAGTGAATAACAACCTGGCAAATGAAGATCAATGTAAGTAGGTGTAATGTGACACCCGGGGGGGGGGGAGGTGGGATCATAGCCTGATACGTATACTGAGCCATTCTGGCCTGATGGTTGCTGACCATGAAAAAACATTTTGTGGTGGTTGTGAAAACAAAATGTCATCTCAGTTTGCGTCAATGGTAAAAAACCACAAAATTCTATGCTAGGAATGAATAGGAAAGGAACTGAAAACAAAATTGTTTGTATTGCAATGGGCTTGTATAGATGAAAGGTTAGCCACAATTGGGATATGAGGTACAGATTTGGGTGCCCAGTCTCAAAAAGGATGTCATAGGGCTCAGAAAGGTACAGAACAAGGCAACCAATATGCTCAGGTGGTTCAAGATCTGGCCCTATGAGGAGATACTGTAGAATTTTCTGGCTCAGGAGGGCCATTAACACAGACAGATTTAAAAGAGCATTAGACAAATTCGTTTCCAAATGTCATTGGCTGAGGACAACAACATGGAAATTCTTTGGCTTCTAGGTCCCCGCTTTGTGGACTTTCTGAGGCCTCTGGTTGGCTACTGCTGGAAGTAGGATGCCTGTCTAGATGGGCCACTGGTTTGTTCCAGCAGGGCTCTAGTGTTCCCAAAAGATTTGCTGAGGGCAACAAGGAGAAAATTCCTAAGAATTCATTGGCACGGATGACACTTCTATAAAGAGCAGTGAAAGTGGGAGGCTTAAGAAACTGTTTTAATCATAGTTACACGTGTGCATCTCAAAACATTGGTTTGCCTGAATAGCAGCCAACGGCATAAAGGTATGATGGGGAGGAGCACCGTAGTGTTATTCTTGGCCTGGGGTCTCCCACACCCTCTCCATTTCGCAACTCCCAGGGAGGGGCAGTTTATCGGCTGACTTGATGAATGGTAATGGATTCAGTACTGGGGCTGGTACAGGCAAAGTTTCCGTCCCCACCCAACTTTAGGGGTGACTGTCCAGTTGACGTCAGACGTTTTTAACTTCATCTTCTGGCAGCAGGATATTATTTTTATAACAGCACCAAGAGTAGTGGAACTGGAATAGGCGTGCCCAATTCCTTCATCACCCTTTCCCCCGCTTGCTTGCTTTTAAAGCTGCCCTTAGAGTTTATGAGGACATTTTTGTTGCTTGTCTGCGGAAGGAAAAGCAAGAGGAACGGAGGTTACCTGTTGAGTGGCTGCTGTAGGAATTCCTCTGTTTGCTTCAGCCTCTGCTACTGAAGCAAATTCACCTTTCAGCTTCAAGCCAGAACGGCCTCAAGGTAAATGCAATGACACAGTTAAAGCTACTGTTAATAGGGCTGTAAGCGCTTTAACTCTGGTAAGATGGAGGATGAGTTTGGATGTGTGTCAATGACAGGGCACTGTGTTTACTACTGTGTGGCAGCTTCCTTCACTTTTTAAAATAATTGTGTGTGTGGGGGGGTGTAATGTCAGAAAGATAAAGCATGAGTACAAAAACAGGTATCTTAAAAAATGGCCAGGGCTTTCCCAGGCTGTAAGTTTGTGAGTGTTGTTTCAGAAGACTAATGTGGTATAGCGTTAGACTGGAAAGATAAGGTGTATCCATACAATTGCCCCTCCCTGCCTCACAAGCTTCACAAAGTTATATTGAAGAATATAACTCCCCCTTTTTATAGTGCCTTGAACTCTGGGTACAATTAGAGATATAAAAGTGATAAAAAGGTGATAGATAACATCACGTAAACCTTAGCTGGATACTTGATTAGAGGTGTCTTTGGTCTGATCCAGAAAGACAATCTACATGTTGCATGTTCTTAGGACTGCTGGTTGTGAGTCTCACACTCAATTTGTTAACTGTATATATTTCTGCAATAGCCACGTCTATATTTCTGTAGCCAGTTTTCTAAAAAAAAACTGTACATAAAGTGGCTGACAAGATTTAAAAGCTAGAAGTGATGTTAACGACCCAAATTTGGTTGTTCTGTCCCTGTAAAGAAGGGTATGAAAGGGGAAGATTTTAAAGCATAATGTGGATGGGTGGGAGGCAGGAACTGGTCCTTTCCCCCACCCCTCCTTTCCTCCCCCCAATTGCTTCTTCCTGGTTGCTTTCTGGTGAGAATAATTTGGGGGGGAGGGCATGGAGCCTCAGCTAGGAAGAAGCCATTGCCTGGAGCAGAGAAGCACAAGCAGCAGAAGCGTTTAAATTCCCTTCTTGCCCATGGGTAGCAACCTAATTCTGAAAAAAATGGGCCAACTTCCATCAATTCCAATTTGATCTTGGTCTGCAACTATGTTACATATATAGGTACTGAAGAAAGGGAAGGCACAGTGTCAAGCTGTATGGCTTCTGGAGTTTGTTTGCATACAAGATTACCTGTTCTTATTGCATTCATAATGTTACAATGTCACCTGTGTGCCGCCATTTTCTGGGGGGGGGTGTTCCCTGAGGAGGGCAACAGTGGGGTGATCTTCCTGTGGCAATCTGAAATTTCCCTGTTTGCTCATATCTAAGTGTGCTAACGTGTGCGTCTTCTCAACAGAGTTGTCTTGCATGTTCATAGATGACATGTGTAAAGGGGAATACCTGCAGTTAAGAATTATACTGATCACCTCACCCAAGAATTAAAATGATATTAGACTTTTTGATTTATGACTCAACAGCTTCTATACAAAGAATGAGATCTCAATTTCAGATCAGGGACCCTTCCCCCCTCCCAGGCAATGCTACAGACTCCACCTGCATGACTGGCCCAGCTCTCCCCATGCACCATGTGCCTGGTAGATGTGCTACTGGCATGCAAGGTTGCTGTACATGTGGATGCAATGTCTGAAAGGAGTGCTCCAGTCTTTGTGTGTAAAAACTCACACTTTTCTTCTTAAATATTTATGGAGGTGGCAAACCTCACTACCATTCACAACTGTCTGGACAGTTACTGTGTTTCCGAGCTGATGCTGAAATTGTGTGTTGTGGTTTGGAAAATGATCACTGGAGAAACATTAGGCAGCATTGTGACCCGATCCCTGTTTTCAGTGTCCTGAAGACATGCCTGCATGAGAGTCATGAGGGAAAACTTTCTGTTCTATGCAATGCTGACAGTTGTAGACCACTGCAGTTATCACAGCCAAAAAAGATTGGGGATGAGAGCAGTGCACCAGTCTGGAGCCCCCGTGTGGATGTGTCCCAATTGTTTAATATTTATTAAGTGAACGTGCCATCTGCTACCATTTTAAATAAAATATTCTTGTTCCCCCAAACTCAGACAAAACAGACCTTTAATTTTTAAGAAGGAAAGGGATGCAGGAGGCATTAGCAGAGAGATCCTCAGCCCTACACCTTTGATATGTAGAATGTCTTAATGAAAAGGACTTATTTGGTGTTGACTCCTTGACAGCGTAGGAAAGAATAAAAAGACAGGATCCTGTCCTAGGGTTGCCAGCTCTGGGCTGGGAAATACCTGGAGATTTTGGGGGTGGAGCCTGGGGAGGGGGGTTAGGAAGAGGAGGGGATCAGCAGCAGTGTTCCCTCTAAGCTGAGTTAGTGTGAGCTAGCTGACAGTTTTTTAGCCTCCGGCTCACACATTTTTGTCTTAGCTCAGCAAGGATGGCTCCAGAGCAAACTAATTCATGCAGCAGCCAAATAGCTCACTCACAACTTTAATGCCAGGAGCTCACCAAGTAGAATTTTTGCTCACAGGACTCCACAGCTTAGAGGGAGCCTTGATCAGCAGGATATAATGGCATAGAGTCCACACTCCCAAGCAGCTGTTTTCTCCAAAGGAACTAAATCAGCCTCCTGGAGATAAATTGTGATAGAGAGAGATCTCCAGGTGCCACCTGGAGGTTGGTATCCCTATCGTGTTCCCAAGAAGCCTACAGTTCAAAAAAGGCCAGTGAGCAGAGTGGCAGACTACAGAGGAAGGGTGGGGGAGGAGATTCAGAGATAACATGTGATGAATGTGCACAAATGTAGTTACATATACATTTACAGTATTGCTTTCACAATTTTTTGTCACAGTTTCAAATAACTTTCAGTTATAAAAGAGTAGGCTAGATGAAATTCTTGAAGATCTGTGATTTTTTTTAAAAAAACAGACCACCACCCCCCCCCCCGTTCAAATTGGGTCTTCAGTGCAGGAAGAAAAGGGGTTTAACCCTTCTCCCTCTGTGCAGTCCTAGTCCTACTGATCAAAACTGAGCCTCCTGAACTGTATTTATTCTGGAAGGAGGAACAATCGGGTTAAATCAAGGTGACCGTCTTCTTGCCTTACAGTTCTGGTTAACAGCATCAATGCGTTGGGTGTTTTAGTTGGTAAAGCTGCGTGGGAGGAAAGGTTTCATGTCTTCTCCTTTTCATCCAGTGGCCCTGATCAGAACTGGGAATGATGCAGCAGCTCTTTCCCTTTTGTGCAAGTAGGGGAGGCGATACTTGATTGCTTGATTTTTATTTATAACAATATAGTTAAAAGATTCGTTTGCTCTTCTTTCTCGAGGCCATCCACCAAGCTGTCATAATGCTTTGGAAAGTAGGCTGAACAAATGGATGGGCACCGTGCAGCCCCATGGCAAGAGGCTGGGATCTCAGCTTGTGATGAAGCAAACTCATGAGCATCAGTTCTGGATCACTGGTGTAGCATAGTGGCTAAGATATGAATAGGAAAAACCTAATTTGTCATCCACCTCTGCCTTTAGCTCATTAGGATACCTTAGGTAAACCATTGTCCTAAGCTATCATAGAAGGATAGTAATATCACGAATGACCTACCTTAAGAATTGCTGGAATTGCATCTCAATTTTTTTTTAAATCCCTAATTTTGTTTTAACTGTTGGGATTTTTCTGTAAACCCAGTCTCCCCCCTCCCCCCGTTTGTAGAAGCATTTTTCTATCAATACCCTGGCCCCGTTGTGTAGATTTTTTGATCCAAACTCTAGGTTGCAGTGTCAGACTAAGTTCTCAAATAGACAGGAGAAAGATCATGGTCAAGTTACAAGTTCCTTCTCACCTCAGTCTGCTTTGGGGCCATAATTGGAAGGGAGAAGTTCTTTAACCCTTCAACTTCAGCTTGATCACCCTATATGTAACTGGGCTCCCTGTTTGGTATTAGCATTTTAAAGAGAAAAAACTTGGGTTCAAATTCCCACTCTGCCATGAAGCTCATTAAGTAGCCTTGGGCCAGTCATGGTCTCTAAGAATAACCTGCCTCATAGGGTTGTTACAAAGAGAACATGGGAGGTTAGGGAACTATGCATACATCCCTGAGATACTTTGAAGAAGGATGGGATAAAAATGTATTAGATAACAATTTCATTGCGAATTCAGTTCACTCATTTGCACCTGTATTTTTTGCTGAAATGATCAAGTTAATTCACCATAGTAAGGGTATGTCCATACCGATGCTCCCTCTCAGCTGTGTAGTCTTGTGAGCAAAAATTCTACTTTGTGAGCTACTGGCATTAAAGTGGTGAGTGAGCGATTTGGCTACTCCATAAATTAGTTTGCTCTGGAGCCATCCTTCCTGAGCTAAGAAAAAAATGTTTGAGCTGGAGGTTAAAAAACTGTGAGCTAGCTCACACTAACTCAGCTTAGAGGTAACACTGGTCTCTACCAGATGTGTGTTTAATCTGTTCTAAAGAAACTGAATAACTGGGGCCCCGGTCACACGAGCAAAATAACCTGGGGGGGGAAGCGAGGCTTTTTGCTCCGGAGCAAAATGAAGCACGGTATCGCGATCAGATGTTCCCCCAAGGCTCAGGCCGTCAGCCGCCGATCACACATTGATGGCGAAGCGTGGCAAAGAAGGGCGAGGCGGTTCAGTAGTAACGTTCAGCAGTAATGCACTTGTGGCAGTTCCGCGTTTGCGCGCATACTATGGAGGCATAAAAAACCCCATCCGGTGGGATGCAGACGGGCGCCGGATGCGACAGGATACCAGCGCTTCTGCAATCAGATGTCCGCCCACGTCGCGTGTTTTCTGGAAAATAGTGCACTTTCCCCGATATTTTTTTACTCCACATCTTCGGAGTGATACAGGTTGCCGACGGGTGATACGGGTTGCCGACAGGTGCGGGACACTTGCCAGATGTTTTTATGTGATCGCACCCTTAAAATCTGCCTGGCCTTCATCCCTATCGCGTGGCTAATTCTGTGTGTGACTGGGACCTGGGTCAGTCATCTCTGCCTGGGAGGACTTTTACCCATCAGAGGAGGTAATTTTAGGCTAAGTGAGCCAATGTTTTGGCTCAGTTTAAGGCACATTCATATGTTCATATGACTCAGTTATCTAATAATGGTTTTTATCCAAATGAACTGTGCAAGTATGTGGCCCATTTGGCCCTTCATTTAAAGGCCTGAATCATTACAGCTTTCCTCACTTTATTTTGTAGATGTGCATTTGACTTACCGTTTCGACTTATCACTGTGTTTGTCTCCCCTTCTGCAGATCTTTTAAGACGAATAATTTGTTCTAGGGCTTGCCCGGAGGCACTATGACCACCGTAGCCCCTCCCAGAGGCTGTGGAAACATCAGCAGTGACTATTACCTCCTCTGTGACACTGTCAAGGACTGGGGCATTGTTCTAGAAAGCCTGACCACAGCTGGTGTTCTCACCACCATCATCCTCATACTGGTGCTTTTTGGCCTTATATGTAAAGTCCAAGACAACTTTAAGAGAAGCTTGATCCCAGTTCAGTTCTTCTTCCTCCTGGGCACTCTAGGAATCTTTGGCCTCACCTTTGCCTTCATCATCAAGCTCAATGAGAGAACTGCCCCCACTCGTTTCTTCCTTTTTGGGGTCCTCTTTGCCCTCTGCTTCTCCTGTCTCCTTGTTCATGCCTTCAACCTTATCAAGCTGGTGAGAGGAAGAACCCCAAGTTCAGCACCGATGTCACTGGTTATCGCCCTCAGCCTCACCATTGTACAAATTATTATAGCCGTGCAGTATGTAGCCATCAATATAGAAGCATTAAAGAAACAGAGAAATGAAATGGACTCTCAAAGCCGTAATGACTTTGTTTTGCTTCTCATCTATGTGCTGTTCCTCATGGCCATTCTCTTTGTAGCCTGCATGTTTGTATTCTGTGGGCCATACAGAAGGTGGAAGAGGCATGGAGCACACATATTCATCACTATCTTGTTCTCCATTGGCATCTGGGTGGCATGGATAGCCCTGCTGATGAGACCAAACCGAAATGCCAGCTGGGATGATCCTGTTATGAGCGTTGCCCTGGTAGCTAATGGATGGGTCTTCCTGATTACGTATGCACTGCCTGAATTTTGCATCCTTACTGCTCCACAAACGCCTGGAGACTACCCTCCAGAAAATAGTTTCTGCCAGCCTAAACACCTGAAGAGAAACTATGGAGTAGAGAACCAAGCCTATGCTCAGGAGGACAACACACAAGGTATGCTAAACCTTAGGAAGTTCCATATGTTCAGGTGTTTCAGTCTGAAGCTGCAGATCAAAGTTTGAGTCCAGGGGCACCTTGAAGACCAACAAATTTTTATTCTGGGTATAAGCTTTCGTGTGCATGCATACTTCTTCAGATACATTGAAATGGAAGTTGCAAACCATTACATAGAGGTAGATGGTGTTGTAAGGAAAATTAGCAGACAGCATAATAAAAGGCTGATTTCGCACAAGGAGCTGCGCCGCCGTCATGCCTCCCTTTGCCCCGTTTCCATTCGTCAATTTCCCACTCGAAGCCACGCGGCCACATTTTGACCCACGGCTTCGCCCAATTTTCCCCGCGGTTTCATGATCCTGTTTTTTGAGGATCATGAAACCACAGGGAAAATCGGGTGAAGCTGCGGGTCAAAATGTGGCCGCGCAGCTTCGAGTGGGAAATTGACGAATGGAAACGGGGCAAAGGGAGGCGCGATGGTGGTGCAGCTCCTTGTGTGAAATCAGTCAAAGAATTTATTCATTTGTAAACTCTTTTATTATGCTGTATGCTAATTTGCTGCTATTCACAGATTTTACCAATTGTCTTCATCCAGTCTTAGCTATACTTATTGCTCAGTTTTCCTTATTAATTCTGACTCTAATTAGCCCTTCCTGGCAACACCTTCTCCACCCTCTACCTATTTGTAATTGTTGGTGACTTCTGTTTCAATGTATCTGAAGGACTGTGCGTGCACATGAAAGCTTATACCCAGAATAAAACTTTATTGGTCTTAAAGGTGCCCCTGGACTCAAAGTTCCATATGTGTGATGCTGGGAAATGCTTTGTGTGAAAGAAAAGCTTTTGCAGAATGAAAGAATCAAATTGTTTGCCCTCTAATGTCATTCGGCATCTGAAATCACTCCACTTTCCAATATATAGGACAGATGGACTCACATTCTGGCTGTATCTGAAGAAGTGAGCAGTGAATCATGAAAGCTCATGCCCTGCCACAAACTTTGTTAGTCTTTATGGTGCTACTGGACTCTCGCTCTTTTCTGCCATTTTAAGGGTAAAATTGAAGTAGCATGAGTCATTTCCACATGGCACTTTCCCACATTTTCTTTGGTATTTCAGTGTAAAGGAGGTGCCCTTGGGAAAGGGAGGCAATTTGCAGGATACATCTGTTCAGTAAGTGGGAAACCCCCCTTCACAGTGGTTTCAGGTTTTCTGATCCACAGTCAGCCATGGACATGGGAAAAGGTTAAAGCCTTTGGGTTGGCTCCAAACTTAGATATCATGGAAAATCACCCCATTTTGCTACTAAATAAATTCCCCTAAAGAATATTTGCAAAGTGCAATGGAAATTTTCTATCAAGTTACTATTGAACCTTACTGGCTTCATGCTCATTATTCCCCCTCCCCCTGGTTTTCAAGGCAACTCCCTTGTTCCAGGCACCCTGTTCTACCCTCCCAAGATGAGTATCTTCAATTTGTTTCGGTTGCTTGTTTGCTTGACTGAAGGGGGATAAGATGAGCCTTTTACCAAATAGGAAAACTCATCTCCCTCCTCCACTGCATTTGAACAGCTGTCATGTCTTTTCTGCAAAAAAATAATAGCAGGGAATCTGTTGCCAGAAAAATGTCCATGCAAGCTCTGAAGAAATGCTCAAAATGGCTGTTTTGTGTGAGAAATTCTCTGAGAATGTAGGGGTCCTCTGTTTCTGCTCGCTTGAGCAAACACTTCCCCTGTATAACGTGTCAGTTGTTCAAGGGGATGTGTCTATGTTCAAGCAGATGTGACTATAAATCTTTTTTATTATTATTATTACTAAGGAAATTTCCACCTGGAGGGGCATAAAGCCCTCAATATAAAAACACAAATATCAATATACAAAGAATAAAAAGTAGTCAAAAGTAGTAAAATCAACAATACTGTATTTGGAGAAGGAACATGGCAAAAGGAAATAGCCTGACCACTGCCTACTGTTTCCAATAAATTCTTATGCAGTGGGCAGGGCTGCTTAGAGCCACGCTGGGTTCTCCTGATGTTCAGAAGAACACATGCAAGATGCTTGATTAGAAGAGGAATAGTGCTACTCTCCCATGGAGGCACCTCATTAGTTTCAGGACAACCTGGGAACCCCCCAGAATTTTGTCCCTCTCGTCCCTTCACTTCAGCAGCCCTGTCTATGGGCAAGAAAGGAGTCTGAGATGAACTGGGTCTTCTGAGGGGACAGCTACTCATAGATTACTTATAAAAGGTATTGTCTAGTCTACTTGTATTATTTATTTACCTATAATAAGTTTAGAGGGTGAAACAGATATCTAGCTATGAACCAGTAAGTTTATTAGTTATTTTAATTAGTTGATCTTTTGGCCTGTCCCAGAGCCTCAAAGCATCTTATGGGTCAGGGAAGCATTACTTTGCCTCCACAATTATTGCACTGAAATATAGGGTAGTAAGAAAGCAACCTGTTGTGACTGTGCTTATATGAAACCATGTAATAAGTTTACAAGTAGCAACCATCATGCTTCAAATGGTTGTCTGGAATCAAATTAAGTCTGTTTCTCTTGTGTGGTATTGTTGAAATAATCAATTCACTACCTTTCTTTCTTTCATTTTAACTTCAGAAGAAACTGGTGATCGTACATACATTCCTTATTCAACTCATTTTCAGCTGGAGGTAAATAAACTAACTCATCTTCAGTTCTGGATTGAATCATTACAATTTAGCCTCATTAAGACAGTTGCCAACTCTGGGTTGGGAAATACCTGGAGGTTTAGGGGGTGGAGCCTGGGGAGGGCAGGGTTGGTGAACGGGAGGGACCTCACTGGTACATAATGCCATGGCGCCCACCCTCCAAAACCATCATTTTCTCAAGGGGAACTGATCTCTGTTGCTTCCGGGAGATCTCCAGGCCCCACCTGGGGGTTGTAGCAACCAGAGCTGCAGTGTTAGGAAAGTCAAGTAATGAATAAATATACACTGGAAGAAACTTTTGTAAATTAATATGTTCTGTTTATAACTATCATTCTATAAAGTGCATTGTGTATTATTATAACATCCTAATCAGGTATATATATTCAATACATTCAGTATAACAATAACATACAATTCATTTTCTCAAAGAGAACTGATCTCTGTTGCTTTGAGATCAGTTTAATTCCAGGAGATCTCCAAGCCCCACCTGGGGGTTGGCAACCCTACAATTGGCCTGGGGGATATTTTAAAAAGAAACTGGAAAAATTAGTCATTTAGAGAAAAGCAACGTGTTATTCACTTTACATGAGTTTCTATGTCTCAGGACTATATGGGACTTGGAGAACTCAGCTAACAAGTTGTTTTTCATAAATGAGGTGTGCATAATAGGGGTTCATTTTTATAGGTAAATTCAGATGCACAGTTTTGAGGATTCTATCAGAGCTGAGATCATAGAATATTTTATAATTTGCTTTTAGTTTCATAATGTTATTTTCAAGATACTTCCTGTTTAATAAGGATTCCCTGAGGATTCCTTCCTACACTTATTTACTAGTCTCAGTTCGGTTCTAAATCAACCAGGCATTGGGTTTTCTTTCACTACAAAATACATGGCCCACTGTTAACCTATACTTATTGCACTTGCAGGAGGCCATAGATGACACAGAGCCCCATTAACTCAGAAATAGCAATCTTATTTGCTTAAAAGATTGTATCAGTGAAGTACCACATTGTCTCTTGCAGAATATGTTTCATGTTAAAATCTTGTCATTACAACTTCTTCCTTTTTCAGAATCTTCAGTCTCAACAGGATTTCTCCATCCCACGACCTAAAACACGGTCTAGTCCATACCAGGAGTATGCTGGCGGGAAAGGGGTCAAGTAACAGCTGCTTAGGAGTACCAGGAGAAGCAATGCGGAGTTGACTGAGGGCTGGAAATCCTCACAAATAATTCAGTGCTTCAGTTATATTAAACAGGGATGGAACTCAATGCTACTGTGGATGAAGGAAGATTTGCTTTCTTTTTTGTATTTGTTTCTGCACATGTGGCACTTTATACTTTTTCATTCATTGATTTCCTTCATTTTAAGAATCTCTATGACTTTTATGAGTTCCGCTGAGGCATCTTTACCTCAGCGTTTTGTCCAAGCTCATTTTACCTTGCAATATGAGAGCATGAAGAATACACCCCTTCCTATTCATGAATGGTTGAAGGGTGTGGGAGTAAAGAGCTGACTACTCTTGGCCAAGACCATACCTACTCATTTTCTCACTTCATCTGAAACGCTGAAATTAGCAGGAATAGTCAATGATAATTTTCTTCTGGCAGGTTCTTCCATGACTGTTCTTAATCACATCAACAGTATTAGTGATTATGCTAGGTCCATATAACATTGTCTTCATAAAATGCTACAACCTCTCCTGGCAACTCTTGAAGAATTAAATAAAGCACTGGATTTTACTTTATTTTTTACAGGAATCACAATATTTTAAAACTGTAACTCTCCACATTATCTATAGAGCAAGAAAGACATGGAAGATAGGGAAACAAGTTTTTAAACTAAATTTAAAATGAACACCTGGCACAGCCCCCAGGCTCTCCTGCAGCTGCCACCGGGCCTGGTGGGGGCCCCGGGCCTGCTTCACTGCTGCAGCTCCTGGGCTCTCTGACAGCCACTGCCAGATTCAGCACAACCTTGGGGCTTTCTGGCTGCCAGTACTGTGCCTGGTGGGGTCCCTGGCTGCTTCAATAATCCGCAGCTCCTGTACTCTCTGGCAGCTATGGCTGGGCCTGGTGTGCCCCCCCCAGCTTTCTGGAAGCTGCCACCTGGCCTAGTGTAGCCTCTGGACTTTCTGGCAGCTGACATCTGGCATGGCGCAGCCCCCAGGCTGCTTTGCCACTGCTGGACACTGGGGTCTCTGGAAGCCACCGCTTGGCCTGGTGAGGCCCCTGCTACAGCTCCCGGCCTCCACCATACTCAGGTAGAAAGGAAACAGTGTTTTCTATTCTTGTGCAGAGAACATTATTTTACTTTTTGGGGGATTTAAACTATGTTTTTTTAAAAAAAACATTTCAGATTTTTCTGCAAACTTGGGAAGTCACCCAAGTTTGCTGAAAAACCTGTTTAGCATCCATGTGGCTTCAATTTTCTTAGGTGTCCACAGATGGGGTCCACATGTCACTAATAGTATATAGACAGAAGCTCCATTTTTAGTTTTACTGGTTAAAATTATTGGGGAAGCCTATCTTTCCTGACACACCATCTGGCAATATCTTTTTCAGGGCTTAAGGTATGACTTTGGCTATAAAAGTGGCATGGGCCTTCCTTGGTCTCACAATTAACACCAGTTGTGAAGGACAGGATATTTATGGAGGGAATGAATGGGCATAATGTACCTCCATCTTCCTCCAACTACACAGAAGATACGTCTATATTCTCTGAAATAAATAACTTGGTCCAGAAAGTACTTCCATAGATCTCCTCCTGAAAAACCTCTCCCCACCAATAACACTAATTTCTGTACCTCATTTTTTGCACAGACTGCTCTACTATTGATTCCTTTGCTTCTCCTCCATCACAGGAAGAAGAAAGTAGGGAATGCCTGTGACTCCACACCAGCAGTTATAGTGAGGAGATGGCCCTTGTTGTGGTCATCAATATGTAATAAGCCAGGCTTCAGACAGTTGTAATAAATAAGATAGGCTTCATTCTCTAGGGAGAGGGAAATAAGAGAGTGAGATTGACTAGGGGCGGTGGCTGAACTGTGGAGACTTACAGTGCCATCCTAAACAGAGTTACCCCTTTAGGCCCATTGTGCTTTCAGATGTTCTCTTTCAGATGTTCTTTAGCGGCCAGTTTTTCATTACAGAAAGCAGATGGGGAAGAAGTTTAGGTAATAAACACTGTATTTATATTAGCCTTATCCAACTTTTTCCTTCAGAATATTCATTCAGATTTTAGAAAAAGGTAGACCTTTTTAACAACTAGCTCAAGAAAAAGAAGGCATTTTCCAGCCAATGTTAAGTATCTTTACATCCCATTG
Source organism: Gekko japonicus (assembly GCF_001447785.1). NCBI lineage: Eukaryota > Metazoa > Chordata > Lepidosauria > Squamata > Gekkonidae > Gekko > Gekko japonicus. Next base: position 26,026 of record NW_015160911.1, read on the forward strand.
ACTGTAATGGGAGACTTACACAGATGTTTATATTTCTCTCAGTGAAATCACTCAAAAACACAAGTTCTGAACTTTGACTATATTATGTCAATTTTACACCTGTGGGAAAGGGGTTTCAGGTTTTGCTTATGTGCTTGTAACTGTATAATAATATTTATTTGTTTCTTTCTCATAATACATTGAGCACATGGGCAGCATTTAATAAATAATTATATATGAAATGAGTGTCAGTGATGTATTCATTTGAAGATTTTTAAAAAATGAAATATATCAATGAGATGTACTCTGCTGCATATGTACACACCACAGTTCATTGCTTTAAAATATTTAAGGGAAAGTCAACTCAAACCAAACTTCAGTTTTCCAAAATTCCATCTGACTATAGTACACAACATTGCAAAATAAAAATAAAAATAGTGTGTGTGTGTTTTAAAGCAGGGGTCTCCAACCATTTATTTTTATGGTTCTGAGAAATGAAAATATCCCATGTAACTCCCTCCACCATCCTGGCATATTACTGAGGTTTGTTCTCTCCTGGAAACAGAACAAGGACTAGGAAGAGCCCCAGAAATGAAGAAATAAAGCAGATTTTTTTTAAAAAAATCTTTTCCTAAGTCTTTTAGAAGAAGAAGAAGAGATTGGATTTATACCCCACCCTTCACTTGGAGTCTCAGAGCAGCTTACAAACTTCTTTCCCTTCCCACAACAGACACCCTGTGAGGTGGGTGGGGCTGAGAGAACTCTGACACAAACTGCTCTTTCAGGAACAGCTGTGCCAGAGCTTGTGACTGACACAAGGTCACATCAGCAGGTACAAGTGGAGGAGTGGGGAATCAAACCCGGTTCTCCCAGATTACAGTCCGCGCACTTAACCACTACACCAAACTGGCTCTCCAGGGGATGTATGAGCTACCCTACAGCAGCCAGTGAGCTACTGGTACCCTACAAGCTACCTGTTGGACACCACTGGCTTAGAAATTCTGATATTATAATAAGTAAAAATGCACTGGCCTGGAATCAGAAGGAAGGGAAAAGACACAGGGCTTTCCCACATTCTCTTTTTCCTCAGTTGTGAATTCCTGTTGCTTTGGTTTTTTAAAAAAAATTGTTCTGCTCAAGTTTTGCTCCATCCAATGGTCAATTCAATGTTACATTGTTTTATGTCCAGCATATCTCCCAACAAAGTTTGAGTCCAGACTACAACTGGAGGTTTCCGGTCTTGGCGTCTGTAATGGCAGCCGTGTTCTCCGCACCACCCCCGGTGACCCTGCTGGCGAAGGGGGGCTTTCCCCTTGCCCCGAAGGTCCCACCACAGAGCGTCCACGAATGGCACACCGGATCAAGCGTTTGGTGATTGAGCGAACTAAGGTTAAAAGCAATCTTATAATTGAAATGTGAGTTGAAGTCTAAGCGAAAACACCCCCCAAATAGCCGAAAGCCTCCCCTTGGGAAGCGGGGGGGGGGGAATCCTTCCTGGAAAAGAAAACAAACAAACTTTGTGTAACAGAAGAAAGGGGGGCGAGCTATAAAACAAGGTGGACTGAAATAAAGAGACACTTAAGAACTTACCAGATTTTTACTGGGATTCCAGAGACTTTGATAACTTTCTTTGAAAAGTTAACAACCCCAAACATGGTGCCGAAGAAAGAGGAGAAAGACAAACAATCGAAACTGGAGCCCCTTGCTGGAAGTGCTAGCCCAGTGAGTTCTGTCCCTAGACAGGACATAACTGCAGACTTTCAAAGGATGCTGACAGAAGCGCTGCACCCTCTGCTGGAACAGGTTACAGCAATACATCAAAAGCTGGATATGCAACAAGCCCAACTTAATGAGACTGTAAAAAAAATGGATAGAACGGAGCAACAGATGAAAGAAGTGGATGCCAACACAAAGCAGCTTAAAAAACAACTGCAGGTGATGAAGAAAAAGAGACTAACTGACAAGTCTCAATTATTACAGCTACAAATGGAAAGAGCAAGATATGTCCTGAGATTTCAAGGAGTTCCTTAGGAGAAAGGAGAAGACTTAAAGCAGCTGATGTGCCAAGCTATTGCCCTGGTGGCAGACATAAAAGCGGATATACTTCAAAATGAAATAGATACGATCTATAGGTTGTATTCTGAATTTACAAGAAAAAATGATCTGCCGGGGGAAGTGATGGTAAGAGTCTCCAGAAGACAAGTGAGGCACCAAATCCTGAAAGCTACAAGTGGAATGACTTTGAAAGTTAAGGACAAAGAATTTAAAATCTTAAAAGATATTCTGTTTAAAATAAGAAAGAAAAGAAAGAAATACAGAGACTTGGCATTATTTTTACAGAAAAACAAAGTCCCCTACAGATGGAATTTCCCGGAAGGCATAATTATCAAATTTAAGGACAAGAAAGAAAAAATTGACTCTGTTGAAAAGGCTTTGGATTTTTTTGCAGCAACAAAACTGACCAGTAGGTGAAGAAGATAAAAAGAAAGATGACAGCACCAAAGAGAGTGATGAAGATGGAGCAGTGGAATCTTCTGACGAGAACTCAGATTCGGAATTGGGGGCAGCAGCCCCCAAAACAAGCTATCAATTGAGAAAGGAAAAGGACAGATATTAAGTTGTTAATGTTTCTGGAATTCTATATAATGATTAATAACCATTTCTTGAATTTCTCTTTATTCAGATAGATATGTAGGTGTAATTGATTGTAGCTTTTGTATGAAGAACATGGTTGATCACATCCAATGAACTTTAAGCGAATTGTAAGCAAGAAGCAAGGAGCTGCGGTGACTCAAGTGGTTAAGACGCTGAACTGCAGGCTGTGGAAGGTCAGTAGTTCAGCAGTTCGAGACCTGAGTTGCTGCATGACGGAGTGAGCGCCCGTCTCTAGTTCCAGCTCCTGCCAACCTAGCAGTTCGAAAGCAAGAAATTGCAAGTAGATAAATAGGGACCACTTCGGTGGGAAGGTATCAGCATTCCGTGCGCCTTGGTGTTTAGTCATGTCGGCCACATGACCACGGAAATGTCTTCGGACAGCGCTGGCTCTTCAGCTTTGAAACGGAGATGAGCACCGCAACCCTAGAGTCGGACTAGGGAACCATTACCTTTACCTTTAAGCAAGAAGCAGACTTATAAGCATAATGTATGATCACCTTCTCTTGGGTTTTTAGTGGGTTTTCTATACTTTCTCCTATAGTTTGTAGTCCCTTCCCTAAATTTCATTGTAGTTTTTAGAAAATGCAAATTAAAAAAAATCCCCTATGAGTTTCGTGCATGCACACGAAACTCATACCTTGAATAAAACTTTGTTGGTATTAAAGTTGCCACTGGACTCAAACTTTGTTCTACTGCTTCAGACCAACACGGCTACCCATCTGAATATATCTCCCAACAGATTGTGGGCTTTTCCATATTCTCATTTTCCTTGCTTGTAAATGCCTGTTGCTTCAGGGTTTTCCCCCACACATGTTTTGCTCCCTCTAGTGGTCAATTCAATATTACATTTGATTTGTCATGAGTCAGCCAGGGCTCAGTGATAGTGAGGACTTCTCAGGAGAAGAAGAGCCCCATCTAGCCAACTCTGAATCAGCAGAAGCCGGCAAGCAGGAAGATGTGCTGTGGGCTTGTCAGGGTTCACAGCCAACAGCTGATGCCGAGTCACTGACACCCTCCAGCCCTGATTCAACAGGTGCAACTCAGTTGGTTGTTTCTTGCCCTCCAGTATCACCCATACCCTTAGAGCACCACAGACGGCTAAGAATGGAGCTACAGGAGAGATGACAATGCCCGATTCCAGCAGTATGCTGATAGCAAAGATTAGTAGCTGCAGGATTACTCCTGAGCAGCTGACTGCAAGCATGATCCTTCAGCATATGGCTACAAAAACCAGCCAAGGGAAGCAACACTGTGATCACTGCATTGGAGCCTGCCTTGTTCCTGTGACTCTTTGGACCATCCCTTGATCCCTTGGACTCTTTGGACCATCCCTTGATCCTGCCTGTGGATAACTCTTGGACTTCCAGACCTTGCTGTATGGACTGACCCTTGGACCAGATTACTGATGGCTCTAGACTCTGTACTTTTACCTTGAACTGGACCTAGACTACACTGTTTGAGTTGGCAGCCTTGCCTTACTCATTCCATGCTCTGTCGGTGCTGCCTGCACCACCCCTGGCCCAGCTCCCAACAGGTTTATGTCCAGCACAAAAACCTGTGGTTTAAATTTAAGTAGGGAAATATGCTGGACATAAACTGATGCACTATTGAATCAACCACTAGAGGGAGCAAAACAGAAGAAACCCAAAGCAACAGAAACTTACAAGTGATGAAGATCGAATGCGGAAAATCCCACAGAAAATAGCCAGGACATGGAAAAGCCAGAGAGGTGTAATGGAGAAGAAGAGGGAAGCAACATGTGAGGTCATACAAAAATGAAAAGGGGGTGTCAAGGGGAAGCAAGAAAATGAACCTATTGACATTGAGTAATAAGGCACTGTGTGCTGGAAAAGGCACTGCTGGACAGTGACATGACATTTTAACCAGTTCTCCTCTAGTTGTGTTGGCACTGCGAAGGCCACCTGAAATGGCAGCGGTGGGGCTAGGAATACCAGTGCTCCTGGGGCGCGGAAAGTACAGCAGTGGGAACAGGCAGAAAGTCAACGGAAGGAGGTGGAGAAACAGAGAAGCTCGACCCCCTTCCAGCCTGTGTCCCACCCTGAGAGTGACAGGCAGAGGGGCAGGGAATAAGGACCCCCCCCGACATTGGTGTTGTGCAGTGCCAGATCCATAAACAATAAGTCCTCAACCCTTCAGGATTTTTTGCTTGAACAGGGAGCGGATCTGGCGTGCGTGACCAAGACTTGGGTACGAGATGGGGAGACAGTAGCACTCTCCCAGTTAGCTCCGCCCAGGTTCTTGGTCCTTCACCAATCATGAACTGTGGGGCGGGGGAGAGGAGTGACACTATTTATCCGGGAGGCTTACTCCTTCAGGGCACTCCCACTGCTGAAGCTTGAGGGTATTGAGTGCTCAGGCCTTGTGTGGGAAGCCGGGGAGAGTTTAGCTATTTGGCTGTTGTACCATCTGCCTAACGCACCAACCAACAGTCTGCCATCTCTGGTCGAGGCGGAGTCAGGCTGGGCATTGGAGTACCCTAGGCTGATAGTCTTGGGCGACTTCAATGTCCATGCCGACGATGCGGCTTCAGTACTGGCGATGGACCATTTGTCGTCCATGGAGGCGCTAGGACTCACCCAATTTGTAATGGCCCCCACTCATCGGGCCGGGCATACACTTGACCTGATCTTCGCGGCGGGGGTTACTGTGGACTGGATCACTGCCTTGAGAGTGCCATGGTCGGACCACCTTGCCCTGAAGGCCCGGGTGAATGTGTCGCCCCAACCCTGTTTGGGTGGCGAGTGTATTTTGGCTCGCTTGTGGAGCCAAATGGACCCTCAGTGGCTTCAGATGGCCCTATGGGATCCTATGCCCCCTGGAGGCTTGTTAGATGAGCTTGTCGAGGACTGGCACAGTGAGCTCTCAGCAGTCATTGACGAGATTGCTCCCCAACGCCCTCTGCGCCCTCGCTTTAAGCGGGCGCCTTGGTTTACCGAGGAGCTCCGGCTGATGAAACGAGGGCTTAGATGGTTAGAGAGATGGTTAGAGAGATGGTGGTGGCGCGCCCGTGATGAAGCAACAAAAGCATCTTATAGGACATTTATGAGATCCTATGAGGTGGCAATCAAAGCCACGAAGAGACAATTCTACATGGCTGCGGTTGCATCTGCTAGCTCACGCCCAGCACAATTATTTAGAACCATTTGGTCGTTAACAGAGCTGCTGCAGGGCAGACCAAATGTTAGGGAATTGGATATCGGCTGCAAGGCTTTTGTGAGCTACTTTGCAGACAAAGTCCTGCTGCTCCACCGCAATCTCCCTGCCACACTTGAGACAGTGAGTGAACTCAAGGCTCCATGCACGTCTTCTGGTTCTATTATGGATCATTTCAGTCCACTCAGCCTTGAGGAAGTCGACAGACTGTTCTCAACGGTATGCCCAACCACGTGCAGCCTTGATCCATGTCCTTCATGGCTTATAAAAGCTGGCCATGAGGGGTTACAAGGTGCCCTCAGAGATATTATCAACAAGTCCCTTGCTGAGGGACTGTTCCCGGGGGCACTCAAGGAAGCGATGGTCCACCCTCTCTTGAAAAAAACATCTTTGGACCCGGCTGAATTGGCCAAGTAGCTGAAGTGGCCAAGTATCAGCCGGTTTCCAACATGCCCTATTTGGGCAAATTACTTGAGAGGGTGGTGGCGGTTCACTTGTAGAGCTTTATGGATGACACGTGTCAGTCCGGCTTCCGGCCGGGACATGGGACGGAGACAGTACTGGTCGTACTCACAGATGACCTCCGGAGGCATCTGGATCAAGGCGGTACAGCGGTGCTGTTGTTGTTATTTTTTAATTTTTTAAAATTTATTTGAGATTTATATCCCGCCCTTCCAAGCGGCTCGGGGTGGCTAACAAGCAGCTAATGCCGGGTTAAATAGATAAAATACAATAAAACAATATTACACATCCACAATAAAATTCATAACAATATTTAAGGTGCTCTATTATCCTGTATAAAAGTCCCCAAGATGGACAGTAATCCCAAACCGACAGCCAGCTTTATTAAATAACGAGGGCTCCAGCAGTGATGTTCTCCCCACTTCCGCCAGGCGACACATACCCCCCCCCATAATAGGGGTAGATGATGGAACAGTACCATGGTGGTGGAATAGTGGCGGTGGCGACTCCTACTCAAAAGCCTGGCGGAAGAGCTCCATCTTGCAGGCCCTGCGGAACTGTATAAGGTCCTGCAGGGCCCGGATCTCCTCCGGGAGCTCATTCCACCAGGTATGAGCCGCCACCAAAAACGCCATGGCCCTAGTATGGGCAAACTTAATGTCTCGGGGGCTGGAACTTCTAGGAGGTGGAGACTCCCTGATCATAGTGCTCTTGAGGGAACATACAGGAATAGGCAGTCCCTTAGGTAAGCCAGACCCCGGCCATTCAGGGATTTAAAGGTAAGAACCAGCACTGTGAAGCGAATCTGGTATGCTATCGGCAGCCAGTTCAGCGCTTGCAGCACCAGCTGGATGTGGTCTCACCTAGAGAGGCCCATCAACAGCCTAGCTGCAGCATTCTGCACTAGCTGCAGCTTCCGGATTTGCGACAAAGGCAGCCCCATGTAGAGAGCGTTACAGTAATCTAGCCTCGAGGTGACCATCGCATGGATCACAGTGGCCAGGTCCTCACGGTCAAGGTAGAGGACCAACTGCCGAGCCAGCCGCAGGTGGTAAAAGGCCGACTTGGCAGTGGCTGCCACCTGGGCCTCCATCGTTAACGAGGAGTCCAGGAGCACACCCAAACTCCTAACCTCCCGCACAGGCACCAAAGGCACCCCATCGAAGGCCAGGAGCCCCAGCCCCGGACCAGTCCGACTCAGGCCCAGGACCTCCATCTTTGCTGGGTTTAATTTCAACTGACTCAGTCTGAGCCAACCAGCCACAGCTTGTAATGCCCGATAAAGGTCATTGGGACCAGAGGCCACCCAACATCAGATAGAGCTGGGTATCATCAGCATATTGATGACACCCAAGCCCACGCCTCTGGGCAATCAGGGCAAGGGGGCGCATATAGATGTTAAACAACATTGGGGACAACACAGCTCCCTGGGGCACCCCACATTCAAGGGGGTGCCTCCGGGACCGCTGATCCCCAATCGCCACCCTCTGTCCCTGACCTTGGAGAAAAGAGGCGAACCATTGAAGAGCAAGCCCCTGAATTTCCACGTCGGCGAGGCGGCGAGCCAGCAACTGGTGGTTGACCGTGTCGAATGCAGCCGACAGATCTAACAACACCAGTGCCGCCACACCACCTCGATCCAGATGCCTACGGAGATCGTCAGTCAGCACAACCAGTACCGTCTCCGTCCCGTGGCCTGGGCAAAAGCCGGACTTGAAGGGATTGAGGACGGAAGCCTCATCCAGGTAGCCCTGTAGCTGTGACGCCACCGCTCTCTCAATAAGTTTGCCTAAATAGGGCAAATTGGAAACCGGCCGATAGTTGCCCAATTCAGCCGGGTCCAAAGATGTTTTTTTCAGGAGAGGACGAACCATCACTTCCTTGAGTGCTTCCTTGAGGGATCCTTGTTAGATCTGTTGGTGGTGTTTGACACCATCGACCACCAGCTACTGATCCACCGCCTCGCCAACACTGGGATTCATGGGCTTGCTTTGCATTGGCTTGTCTCCTTTCTCCACGGTGGGGGACAGAGAGTGGCGTTAGGAGAACGGACATCCCAAAGGTACCCGTTGGCTTGCGGGGTTCGTTAAGGGGTGGTACTGTTCCCAATGTGCCCCCTCGCCCAGATTACCCGGAGGTATAGGCTAGGGTGCCATCAATATGCAGATGACACCCAGCTATATCTGTTGCTGGGCAGTCAGTCCGACTCTACCCCAGATGACCTGGAGCGGGCGCTTTGTGACGTGGCGAGCTGGCTTAGACTGAGTCGACTGAAACTGAATCCAACAAAGACGGAGGTCCTGTGCCTGAGTCAGAGTGGACCGGGGGTAGGGATCCCACTCCTAACCTTCAATGGGGCGCCATTGGTGCCAGCGCCAAGGGTTAGGAGTTTGGGAGTGCTCCTGGATGCCGCCTTAACAATGGAGGCCCAGGTAGCAGCCACTGCCAGGTCTGCCTTTTACCATATTTGGCTGATTAGGCAGTTGGTTCCCTTCCTCGAATATGATGACCTGGCAACAGTGATCCATGCTATGGTCACCTTGAGATTAGACCACTGCAACACTCTCTATATGGGGCTGCCCTTGTCTCAGATCCAGAAGCTGCAGCTAGTGCAAAATGTGGTGGCCAGGCTGTTGATGTGCCTTTCTATATGAGACCACATCCAGCCTGTGCTGAAGGCACTGCAGTGGCTTCCAATAGTGTACTGGATCCGTTTCAAGATGCTGGTTCTGACCTTTAAAGCCCTATATGGTCAGGGGCCTGCCTACTTGAGAGACCGTCTTTCCCCACATATGCCCCAGAGAGCACTGAGATCAGGAACACAGAATCGCCTGACTCTTCCTGGCCTGAGAGACGTCAAATTGGCTGCCACTAGAGCCAGGGCCTTTTCCGCGGCGGCTCCACACTGGTGGAATGAGCTCCCGGATAACATCAGGGCCCTGCGGGACCTTTTACAGTTCCGCAGGGCCTGCAAAATTGAGTTCTTCTGCCAGGCTGTTGATTAGGGGCCGCTGCTGATGAGTGGGCAACTGGCAAATGCGCCACTGACAAATGCGGTGCTGGAGTACATCCCGGCCTACATGAAACATCGACTGGTTACTGCCTTTGTTTGGTTATTGCACGCCGCCATCATTCTTACTAGTACTGTTAGCCGCTTAGGCTTTGTTTGTATATTCCATTGCATTTTAATGTATTCATTGTTTTAGTGTTTTAATGTTGTTAGCCGCCTTGAGCCAACCCTGCGGCAAGGCGGGATAAAAATGGAAATAAATAAATAAATAAATACATACATACATCAGTGGGGGCAGCTGGTATTGTTGTTTGCTGGGAGGACTATGGCCACTGCTATGGAGTGCCCCCCAAAAGGAAGGGTTTTTGCTGCCTTTACATGTGGACCTCATTAGGTAGTGACAGAGCCATCAAGGCCACTGTGTTGCAGCACTGTGCAAGCACATGGCTGCTGAGCTGAGTGAGAGTAGTGGTTGGCATGGCTGCAGGTGATGACATCAGTTGCCGGTGCCAGGTTGTGCTATGACCTCAGTAGATGTGCAACTGCACATTGCTACAGTAGCAACTCTGTTGCCTCTGTCTGTGCCTCCCTATTTTCTGGCTAGCTTCTGAGCATCTACAGAGGGAAAATTAAATCGTTTCCTGCCTGATCTGTGAGTTTTACCTTAGTAGCCTGTGAGATGAGAAATCACACACACACCTGAGGATTGTAAGAAAGCAAGGGAAAACAATCACTCTTATGCTAATTCATACCTCCCTGTCTGCAAGGGATAGTATTCAATACATATAAAGCATAGATCTTTCCCCCCGAACTGTCTCCAATTTTGCCTAGAGGATTCATTGAGAGGAATTTAATGCTAATTGGGTGGGATAGAAAAAGGTTAATTGTGGGAATGTTTTCCCACTGAAATCAACGGAAATGACAAGAAGACATATTACAGAATCCAAAGAGGGTGTATTGATGATATTGAAGAAACCAAATCAAGTAGTTTTAAAAGAGCAAAATACTGGCTCCGAAGCTGCACAAAATGTTTTTTTTCCCCCTACCCCTAAAACAGTGTACAGTTTTGGCTGACTGGGGTGCTACCCAGGGCTTTAAAAAAATAAAGAGGTGCCAGAACTCTCAGGAGGGAAATGAAGTTTTCAATATGTATACTGAAAACCTATGAACCTTTAAACATTTTTAAAAGAATTTTGTCAAAGAGGTTCCAGAACTCCCTTCTGGCATGTTCCCCCAGAAAAAAAAGCTCTGGTGCGACTGTGCCTGAGGTGTGTGTGAGGAAGGGTCACCTGAACAAATCCAACTCTGGAGGGATCTTAGTGCAGGGGCAAATTAGGGCTGCCATGTGATTACATCACTGCCGTTTGATTTATCCCTAATGAGCTTTGTTGAGCTCTGACCTGGATGGCCCAGGCTAGCCTGATCTCATCAGATCTCAGAAGCTAAGCAAGGTCGGCCTTAGCCACTATTTGGAGGGGAGACCACCAAAGAATACCAGGGTTGCAATGTAGAGGCAGGCAGTGGCAAACCACCTCTGAAAGTCTTTTGCCTTGAAAACCCCACCGGGGGGGGGTCACCATAAGTGAGATATGACATGATGGGCGGGGGGGGACACTTTGACGACCCTGAACAACAACAGGGAATTGGCATGCATAGGTAAGTTGTGGGGATTTAGACCCTCATATATAGGAAGATTGTCTGTAGATGAGCCAATTGTGTCCCTGTGTCCTATGTTGGTTGGTGTGTGGGGGGGTATTTTCTTTTTTTTCCTTTCTGGTCCAACAACCTCCTTGGAAAAATTGTCGGGCACAAGAGTATGGAAATGCCGGGGACACAGAAATGACCTCTTACTGATCTACTTCTTTCTCCCACTTCCTTTCTTCAGTAGTAAAATCCAGAGATTCACTCCCATCTACCCAACTAGTATATTTCCTTCAGGATAGAACATTACTATGAAACAAACACCATATGAGCTGCCCTGCTTGCACAGAAAAAACATTAGTCTTATTTCATCAACGCCATCGGTGGGATGAAACACACTTACTAGGAAATCCTTCCCTTTAAACTCAGTGACCCTTACTTCTTTAGAATAAATATGTTTAGTCAATTAAACTGGATGTTGGCAGGCTCTGTTTGCGGATCACAGCATAAATGCAGCAATGGGAATGGCACAGTCTTATTTTTAAGTCTGTTTACTATTATATCTCTGTCTTTTCAGAGGGGTAGCAGTTTTAGTCTATAACAGCAGCAAAAAAAGTATGAAAAGGAGTAGTATGGATGTGATTTTTAAATACATACTAGAAGATAAGAGAGGCTAGAGGTTCCAGCCCCTCATGGGTTACACTTACTGAAAAATCTAATCAAAACAGTAAACAATCCATTCCTCATTCTAGAAGATGGGCAGAGTGGGGCAGACAGAAAGTTTAATCAAGTGAGACGCAATATATCTCTCCCTTATAATAAAAGAGTTTTGGGTGCCAAAGTTCTAAAATGCACTCCTTTAGTGTTAGGCCGAAAAAACTGCCACTCGGAAGACACTGGCTGGGTTCATTGGCTGCTTTGTGCAGTCCCGGCCAGCGTTCCAAGGTCATTTACATATGGAAGCTGATTGGACTACACTCCATTCCACACCTGAAACTCACCCCCCCCCAAGGCAGTTGGAATTTTCAGTTGGGAGAGGAGAATGATGTCAGCTGCTCCCTAGGCAGAGGCTGTGTGTGTGTGTGGGGGGGGGGGGTTGTAAAACTTAAGACAGACAGGCAGATAGGGTTGCCAACTCCAGGTTGGAAACTTCCAGGATATTTTAGGGATGAAGCCTGCTGAGGGTGGGATTTGAGGAGGAGGAGGAAGAGGGGGACCTCAGACAGATACAATGCCATGCTGCCCACACTCCAGACAAGCTGTTGCCAGTCTCCAGGTGACAGCTGGAGAGATCTTAAAGCTTTGGTGCTACTTCAAAGTTCCCCAGGAGCCCAAAACAGAGAAGTGTTTTGGAAAATCTTGAGGAATTGTTTGGTGCATTTACGATGGGGCTCCTGGGGAACTATTGTTGCCAATCTTGGCCCAGCAGCCATCAAACCATTCTCTTCAACCCCCTGCTGTGCAGCTGACTTCCCCCTAGGGTTGCCAATCTCCAGGTGGGACCTGGAGATCTCCCACTGCTACAATTGATCTCCAGATGACAGAGATCAGTTCCCCTG
>NW_015160911.1:39468-49324 GCF_001447785.1 Gekko japonicus
GATTGGGGGGGCAAGGCGGGCGACGGAAGGCCGATGCCTCCGTTGCCCGGCCCTCTACAGAATCCACCCCCAAAACCTCCAGGTATTTCCCTCCTTAGAGCTGGCAACCCTACATTCCCCTCAGTGCCTGTTGGTAGGCAACTAAGCTTGGTCCTGTCACCTACTTTGGCCTTTGGGAGAAAACACATTGGGGCCAATCCTGATAGGGTTGCCAACTCCAGATGGGAAATTCCTGGAGACTTGAGGGATGGAGCCTGAAGAGGGTGAGGTTTGAGGAGGGGTGGGACCTCAGACAGGTACACTGCCATAGACTCCACCCTCCAAACCAGTCAGTCCCACATAGGGAACCATTGTTGCCAATCTCCAGGTGAGGGCTGGAGAGCACTCAGTATTACAACTGTTCTGCAGAAGGGAGGGCAGAAGTCAGCTGAAGTCAAAGGGGCAGATAATGGTAGGTTGATGGCTACCTGGGAAGGAGATGGGGTTGCCAACTACATCCTGACAAATTCCTGGGGATTTGAGGGGTGGAGCCTGGAGAGGGTGGGGTTTGCAGAGGGGTGGGACCTCAGACAGGTAGAATGCCATAGACTCCACCCTCCAAACCAGCCATTTTGTCCTGGGTAACAATTGTTGCCAATCTCCAGGTGAGGGCTACAGATTACTCACAATTACAACTGCTCTTCAGGTAGCAGAGATCAGTTCCTCTGGAGAAAACAGTGGACTCTGTCATTATACCCTGCTAAGGTCACCACAGCAAATTGACACTGTTTGCCCAAAGCCAGAGCACTGCCCCAGAGCCTCTTTCTAGATCCCGTTGTATTGCTTACACAACGGGCTTTACTGCTAGTTAAATATAATAAGAAAAATCAATCAATAATGGTAAAGGATGATATAATATGATAGTATAATTAGAACATGCTAAGAAGAACTGTTTAACATATGTAGAAGATCTATCATGCTGAACAATTAACAACAGCGAGTAAGGAAATCCAGGTCTCTACTCAAGCCTAGGGGAGAGACAGTAATTTGATGAATCCTAATTCATCACTTTCACACTGGATTCTTGCTTTGAAGTTTTTTGTAGTAGAACAGTGAACTTTAGGTAATATACCCTGAAGGATTAAAATGGTCCTCCTCTGTTTTCTGAATATGGCAGTTTTTGATGTTGATTCATGTCAATTTATTCTGTCGTGCAGGGACTGACCTGTCTGTCCAGTTTCGAGAACAGAACGGCATTGCTGATGAATGATGACATTTGTTATTTTAGAAGGTAAGCAAGTGGATGAGCCCAGGACAGTACAGTAGATGTTTGGTTGTTGTTGTTGTTGTTCAGTTGCACAGTCGAGTCTGACTCTTTACAACCCCATGGACCACATCATGCCAGGTTCTGTGTGATTTAGGTTCTGCTATAATATCATTCGACTGGGAACAAAGCGGGCTTCTAGGTTTGTTGCAGAGTCTGGTTTAGGACTGTCAACCCACAGGTGGTGGCTGGAGGTCTCCAGGGATTATAACTGCTATCAAGGTGGTGGAGATCAGTTCACCTGGCAAAAATAGCCACTTTGGAAAGTGGACTCGGTGGTATTATAGCTCATTAAAGTCCCTCCCCTCCCAAACCCCACCCTCCCCAGGCTCCACCTCCCCAAATCTCCCACCTCCCCAAATATTTCCCAACCTGGAGCTGGCAACCCTTTGGTTCCTGGGTCTGTGTCTTTGCTGATGGAGAAAGGGGGAACCGAACTCATCTGACCGGCTCATTTCAGGTGGGGCCCTTTTAAGTTCAGTCTGGCTTGGGGGCCACCCCAAACCAAACCACTTTTTTGGGTTCATGCCCATCCCTAGAATAGAGCACACATTAGAGGGCATTACTGTGCCTTCTTTGTGGTGGTGAGAACGAAGCACAATCAGTTCTGTCACCATTGCATCATCCATGCAACAATATCCAGCAGAGCATTTCCAAGTTGTGAGGGGTCTTCATCTAAGCCCTCAAGAGGAAGATGTAGACCACACAGATTTGCTCCATTTTGGCCTCTACTGTTTTTGCACAGCTGTCACAATGTTATTGCAGTGCAGTCTGTCACAATTGCTAGGATGTATGAGAGTCAGCATGGTGTAGTAGTTAAGAGCAATGGACTCTAATCTGGAGAACTGGGTTTGATTCCCACTTCTCCACGTGAAGCCTGCTGGGTAACCTTGGGTCAGAAACAGTTCTCTCAGAACTCTCTCAGCCCCACCTAACTCATAAGGTGCCTGTTGTGGGGAGAGGAAGGTAAGACAATTGTAAGCTGCTTTGACTCCTCATGATAAAGAAAAGCAGAGTATTAAAAATCACCACCTCCTCCTCCTCCTCCTCTTCTTCTTTCCTTGTAATGAACACCTTGGGCATCTTTATTCAAAAAGATTAAGTCTTGGCCTGTCTTAGATGGGTGTCTTCACTTGAAAGACCAGAATTGTAATGTATTGAAATGATTACATGAATCACCTCATAAGACTCCCATGTTAAGCTTCGAGCCAGACCAGGGCTCCTCTGAGCGAACTTCCTATTGGTCGCTTCGTAACAGCGACCAATCAGAACGATACCATTCCCTAGGAGGGAAAGACTCCCATTGGTCTTAATCCTAGCAATCTCATTGGTTGTTATTTGTAAATAGGCGTGGCTACATTAGCCCGGTTATGTTTAAAAGGAGCATAAGCTCCCACTGTTTTCTGTTCTGGTTTCTTACTGAGTTAGTGCTTGTTCGTTACTTCTAAATAAAGCTGAATCACTTGCTGAATCACTCTACGAGTCCTTTGTTAGCGCGATCTAACAATTGGCGACGAGGATGGGATGTTAGAGCAGGTAGGCAGCCCTGCGGACATCCACACTTCGGACTCGGAAGAAAGCGAGCAGAGCACAGCAGCCGATCCGGCGGAGGCGCCACCAGCTCCGGTGCCCAAGTCTCCCCCGATGGCTGGAAGCCAGAAGTTCGAGTGCTTCGAACCCTCCTCAGAAGACTGGGACTCCTACCTGTCCAGGTTCGAGTTCCATCTGGAGACCCACGACATCACCGATGAGGCGAAGAAACGAGCATGCCTCCTGAGTTCCTGCGGGAAGGGGACCTTCGACATAGCCAGGTCGTTGGTGGCCCCAACTGATATAAAGACTGTCACCTACGCTGACATCACGGAGAAGCTTAAGGCTCACTATTCTCCACAACCGTCGGAGATCGCCTGCCGGCACGCTTTTTACAAGCGGAACCAGGCCGGAGGCGAGACCATCGCAGATTTCGTGGCGGCCCTTCGCAAAGCCGCACGGCCATGTAATTTCCACAACGTGGAGGAAGCCCTCAGAGACCGTCTCGTCTGCGGTCTCAAAGATGAAAGGCTGCAACAGAGGCTGTTCGCCCGCACCACCCTGACCTGGGCAGTGGCCTACGAAGAGGCCGTGGCCGCGGAAGCAGCGGAGAAGTCCACGAAGGAGGTCCGCCAGCGGGTGGCAGAGCCCAGTATACACGCTCAACGAGACAGCGAGGGCGAAGACGCGGATGATGACGTCAACGCGGTTCGAGGCAAGCGGACCCCAGCGAAGACTACCAACGTCAAGCCTTGCTCCGGTTGTGGCGGGAAACACCAGCGCGACTCCTGTTGGGCTCGTGATGTCGACTGCAGAGCGTGTGGGCGGCGTGGTCATCTGGCCAGAGTCTGCAGATCAGCAAAGAAGGATCCCTCAACTAACAACCGGTCAGCGCAGAGGGGCACTCCAGTCAGCACCCAAGGCAAGACCCGTTCCTCAGCATCGGAAGCAAGCTGCCAGTTGACGGCGACCTTGTCGAGCGCATCGGCCGTAAATCGCACCAGCAGCCAGGGCAAGATCACCGTGACTCCACTCCTCGACGGCCGACCCTGTACAATGGAGGTGGACTCAGGATCGTCCGTGACGGTGATTTCTGCCGCGTCCTGGCGCCAGTTGTTCCCGAACCGAAGCCGGCGGCGGCTCCAGCCTGCGGGAACCAGAGTGTCCGACTTCCAGGGCAACCGAATTCCCTTGGCCGGACGGGACTCTGTTACTGTTGAGTATAAGGGGAAATGTGTTAAACTGTCATTCCTGATTGCAGAGGGAGACCGGGTTAACCTGCTAGGGTTAGATTGGTTTGAGCCATTGGGCATTGGTATTTCTGGGATTAACAGGATGTCTGAAAATAAATGGGGCATGCTGTACGACCTGTTCCCTGATGTATTTGCCGAAGGGTTGGGGAGGTACAAGGGCCCCCCGGTTGCGTTTGACTTAGATCCGTCAGTCAAACCTATTAGGTTGAAGTATCGGAAAGTACCTGTGTCTCTCAAACATAAGGTGGAAAAAGAGATTGACAAACTAGTTGAGCAAGGGGTTTTAGAGCCAGTACCATACAGCAAATGGGAGACCCCGATCGTAACCCCTGTCAAATCAGATGGGTCCATACGACTATGCGCCGATTACAAATGTACGATTAACAAGGCGCTGCAGCAACATTCGTACCCGGTCCCGGTAATAAGCCACATTTTGGCTTCCCTGGGGGGTGGCAAGATTTTCGCCAAATTTGACCTGGCCCAGGCATACCAGCAGTTGCCTGTCACCCCGGAGGCTGCCGAGGCCCAAACAATTGTAACCCACCAAGGGGCTTTTAAAGTGAACAGGCTGCAATTCGGGGTCAACGTAGCACCTGGGATTTTTCAGGGCCTCATGGAACGTCTACTAAGGGGGGTACCTGGCACAGTGCCCTATTTTGACGACGTGCTGATTGCGGGCGGGTCTGAACAGGAACTACTGGACCGGGTTAAAGAGGTCCTCAGGCGTTTTCAAAATGCCGGTCTCAGAGTTAAGCGCTCAAAATGCACGCTCGGGGTGGAAAGTGTGGACTTCCTGGGGTTTCGCATTGACGCAGAGGGAGTCCACCCCACGGATGAGAAGGTATCTGCAATCCAAAACGCCCCCAGGCCGGTGAGTAAGAAGGAGCTCCAATCCTTTTTAGGACTCCTGAATTTTTATCATGCGTTTTTACCGCATAAGGCATCAGTGGCGGCCCCTTTGCACGCGCTTTTGCACAAGGAGGCAAAATGGAAGTGGGGGCAGGCCGAGGAAAAGGCTTTTGTGGGAGTCAAGGAGCTGCTGACATCTAATGCCGTACTCACGCATTATGATGAACACAAGCTCCTGGTGTTAGCTGCTGACGCTTCACCTTTTGGAGTAGGCGCAGTTTTAAGCCATCTGATGCCTGATGGGAGCGAAGCGCCTATCGCTTTTTATTCTAGATCACTATCTGCGGCAGAGCGGAACTATGCCCAGATAGACAAGGAGGGTCTGGCGTTGGTAGCGGCTGTCAAAAAGTTCCATGATTTTATTTTTGGCAGACGATTTTTGCTGGTCACTGACCACAAGCCGCTACTGGGGATTTTTGCGCCCGATAAGCAATTGCCAAACATCATGTCCCCACGCATGCTTAGATGGGCGATATTTTTGCAGGCTTATGATTTTGACTTAGAGCACCGGCCTGGGAAAGCGATTGGGCATGCGGATGCCCTCAGCCGGTGCCCGGTGCCGGACATTGGCGCAGACCCTGCCCCCGCCTGTGAGGTCTTGGCAATTGAGGAGCTTCCTCGACCCCCGGTATCATCCAGGGACATTGCAGCACACACGGCCAAGGATAGCGTGCTGTCCCGAGTATTAAACTGGGTTTGGAGGGGGTGGCCGGTTGGAAGCGTTGAACCGGAGTTCGGCCCTTACAAAAGCCGTCAAAATGAACTATCCATTTCTAAGGGCTGTGTATTATGGGGGAACAGGGTGGTGGTTCCTGACAAACTCAGGACGAGAGTGTTAGAGTCGCTGCACGAGGGTCACCCCGGTATGGTACACACCAAAGCGTTGGCCAGAGGGTATGTCTGGTGGCCGGGGCTGGACAAAGAGATCGAAGAATGGGTACGAGGGTGTCCCAAATGCCAGCAAGTCAGACCCGATCCCCCACAAGCTACACCCCAAGGCTGGGAGTCATCTGGTAAACCCTGGGCCAGATTGCATATAGATTTTGCTGGCCCTCTCCAAGGGCAAATGTTCCTAATTGTGGTGGACGCTATGTCCAAATGGCTGGAGGTCGTGCATATGAAATCGACCACATCACTTGCTGTGATCCATGCGCTCCGCCGACTTTTTGCCACCCACGGGTTGCCTGACGTCATCGTCAGTGACAACGGGCCTCAATTTGTGTCTGAGGAATTTAGGCTCTTCCTCACGAGTAATGGCATACGCCAAATGACTTCGGCCCCTTTCCATCCGGCATCTAATGGCCAAGCCGAACGGATGGTCAGGACGGCCAAAGAGGCCCTGGGTAAAATGGACGAAGGGGACTGGAGCCAGAGGCTGGGCTCCTTTCTTTTGCTGCAGCACACCACCCCCTGTAGTGCTACAGGCCGTAGTCCGGCCGAATTGTTAATGGGGCGGAGACTCACGACCCGTTTGAACCGAATGCACCCAGACCTCACTGAAGAGCAATCCGAGCGTACCACGGCGCAACCGAAGGTGCGCATGTTTGAAAAAGGGGACAAGGTTTTCGCACGAAATTATGCAAACGGGCACTTATGGCTTCCTGGGGTTATATCCGACTCTGTGGGTACTCGAATGTATGTGGTGCAGTTAGCTGACGGTCGAATATGGCGGCGCCACATAGATCAGTTAAGGAGACGTTGGGCTAGGGACAGCGCTGACTCTCCGACGGCTGAATCCCCTGATGTCGAGTGGACACCCCCAGAGCAGGCGGTGAGTACCGAAAGGCCCGGTACTGTCCCCGAGTCAGGGCAGAACCCTGTGTGCGGGGCTGAAATCCCAGTCGAGTCTGTGCCTGATCCAGGCTGTAGTGAACCCCACTCTGACCCACAACCTTGTCTGCCCATGGAGCCTGCACCGCTCCGCAGGTCCCAGCGTTCGCGGCAAATGCCGACTTATCTGAAGGACTATGAGTGTAAATACTGTTGGAATAACTGATGTACAAAGGTTGATTGTATGTATGTATAATAATAAAACAATTGGGATGATGGCTTAACTTAGGGGGGAGGAATTGTAATGTATTGAAATGATTACATGAATCACCTCATAAGACTCCCATGTTAAGCTTCGAGCCAGACCAGGGCTCCTCTGAGCGAACTTCCTATTGGTCGCTTCGTAACAGCGACCAATCAGAACGATACCATTCCCTAGGAGGGAAAGACTCCCATTGGTCTTAATCCTAGCAATCTCATTGGTTGTTATTTGTAAATAGGCGTGGCTACATTAGCCCGGTTATGTTTAAAAGGAGCATAAGCTCCCACTGTTTTCTGTTCTGGTTTCTTACTGAGTTAGTGCTTGTTCGTTACTTCTAAATAAAGCTGAATCACTTGCTGAATCACTCTACGAGTCCTTTGTTAGCGCGATCTAACAAGATTCACAGCTTGGGATGTTATTAGATCCATGTCTACTTTGGCTGGCTTGTTATCTGTGTCCCTTCCTGGACAGGCAAGATCTGGCTGCACTTATCCTTGCTCTGGTCACATCCAGCCTACACTACTGAAATGTTTTCAGGGGCTGCCTTTGAAGACTGTTCAAAATCTTTGTTCAAATCAGAACATAATGATACAGACTGTAGACTACTGGGATACATCTCTTCAGATCTGGAACCTACCCAGTTATTAAGATCTTCAATGAACGCCCTATTGTGTGCCCTCCGTTCCTAAAGTAATGAGGCTGGCCACTAAAGATAGGCCTTTTTTTAGGGAACCCCACCTGTACAATTCTTCTTGCATCTGTTCACCTGGTTCCTCCATCTGAGTTTTAGGTGGTGGGTGAAGACGTTTTGACATCCAAAAGAAGCAATATGATGTGTTCTGTTTTCCAGTCACCTTCTGGTTGTAGTGTTTTTGCTACATTGGTTTTATATTCTCACCTGTTATTAATTTACTGGTTTTATGTGATACTCAGTGTCACCATATAAAATGTGATTGATTCTATTGATTTTCTTCATTGTATTTTTTTGTTTTATTATGCATTGCCTTGGAAACTTTTCTGCTGAGAAGTGGCATAAAAATACTCTAACGGGAGAAGGCCTCTACTTCTTTCCCACCCAACCTAGAGCTGCCAGCCTCCAGATGGCACCTGGAACCCCCCCGCTATCACAACTGGTCTCCAGATGACCAAGATCCGTCCCCCTGGAGAAAATGGCTGCTCTGGAGGGTGGATTCTGTGGCATTCTACCCTAATGAGGCCCCTCCCCTGCCTTCTCCAGGGTCTGCCCCCAAAATCTCCAGGTATTTCCCCACACACAGCTGGCAATCCTACCCCAAACCCCACTGAGGTGATACTATGACTTGTTTGCTCCTTCATATTTCTCCCTTTTTACTGCCAAACCCCAAGGATTCTTCACTGCTTTGCCCTCTGTATAACCTTCCTCATTTCTCATTCCACTCCCCATACCTTCAGAGGCCTCCACTCTTTGACGTGTTCTCTGCTCTTCCTGTATAAGAATGTTCTGGTCTCCCGGCTTCACTCCCACCCAGAAAGTCAACATCTTGCTACGTTGTGACCAAAAGCTTTGAAGGAAGCTTCTGTTTGTTTTTCTCTTTTCTATGGCAACTGTACACAGTGCGGCATTATGTAATGAGTAATATACCCCTCCCTTTTAAAATTACATGAGCATGACTGGTCAATAAGTTTTTTTAAAAAGCCCTTTTTTCAACAGCCGACCATTTAGAATGTTTGGCTGGGTTCCAACTGACACGGTTGGATAATAGTAGTGACTGAACGAAACCACTATGAGGCCCAGTTGAAAGAAGTCTTGGATATTTACAGGCATTCTGAATTTAGCCCAGGCTCTTCCTGAAAGGATTTAGTCACAACACACAGGATTATAAAACTCTTAGGAAAAGCACTCTTACAACTCATGTATATCTTACGAATGATTATCTGTGGGAAATTCGCACAGCAGGAAAGAATTATTTCTCTGCTTCCTATTTATACTACAGCTGTGATGGGAGTAGGTATACCTTTAATATATACCATGTAAAAGTGCTGGGAAGCTGCATAGCTTAATTGTGGGGCTGCCGTGTTGTGTGCAGAAGATCCCAGATTCCATCCTGGGATCCCTATTTAAAGACTCTCCTGAAGCAGCAATGGGGAAACGCTCTGTCTGAGATCTTGGGCACTGAACTCTCAATTAGGTAATACAAGAAAGAAGACCCGCGAAACTCGCGGGGGGGGGAGCTCCAAACTGAGCCGGCGGAGGAGGAACCAGCAGGAGCAGGTAAGCTCCTCCCCATCCCGCCGGTTCCTCCGTCTCCTCCACCCCCCACTCAATCTCCCTTCCCCCGCCTCCCCCCCGCTCCAAACCGAGAAGGGCCGCACGGCTTGTAGCCGCCGGGCCCCGCCGCTTCCCCCTCCCCCCGCTTCAAAGTGAGGGCCGCGCGGCTACTCTCCCCCCTCGCCCGGCTCCGAGGCGGCAGCGAGGCCAGCTGCAGAGCGTTCCCTGCGCATGCGCAGGGGACGCTCTGTCACGTTTGGGGGGATTTAAGTATTCAGCTAGAAACTCTATGATACCTCCAGGTGATGTAATTGTGCCGGGCACGTCGGCCTGATCCAGCCACTTTGGGGATGGGGTTCCCCCTGCCAGCTGGATCCGGTCCGGCAGATCGGGGGCCTTTAAAGCAGGCAAACCCCTGCCCCCCCAGGGGATCTAGCAGCCCAGTAGAAATTAATTTTTAGAGAATCCCCCTGATATGTAAATTCTATATTTCACAAAGGGCTGTAGCAATGGTGGCCACACATTTAGGAGAAAGCTTTACTGTGCAAAAAAGAATGGGGCCTAACCTGGTACGGAGAGAG
>NW_015160911.1:49384-90891 GCF_001447785.1 Gekko japonicus
AAGAAAGAGACCCTCGAACTGCCATGTAAATTAGACAGGAAGAATATGTGTTCAGGCATTCATGAGTCTGTGTGTGTGTGTGTGTGTGTGTGTGTGTGTGTGTGTGAGTGAGAGAGAGAGAGAGAGAGAGAGAGAGAGAGAGAGAGAGAGAGAACAAGAATTAGTTTTAAAGTATTTTATGGTCTGGCTCACAGTGGCTTTCAGTTTAGCATTGTGACCAGGTCTGGGTTGGAAAATACCTGGAGATTTTTGGGGTGGAACCTGGGGAGAGTGGGGTTTGGGGAGGGGAGGGACCTCAGCAGGGGATAATGCCATAGTCCATCCTCCAAAGCAGCCATTTTCTCCAGGGGAACTGATCTCTATAGTCTGGGGAGCAGTTATAATATCAGGAGATCTCCAGGCTCCACCTGGAGGTTGGCAACCTTAACAGTGACCACAAGACACCCCCCCCCTCTGCCTCTCAAAGCACCCCACAAAATGTGATAGGGATGTACACACTTTTTTGTTCCCATTGTTACATAAGTTTATTTTCTTTAAGTCATTATTTGTTTCCAGCGATTTCAGCGGGAAACAGATTTCCAGCTGAAACTCACCCCACCATCCAATTGGGATGAAATTCTCAGGAATGGTACCCATTTCGGGCAATTAAAGTTCTCATACAGAAAAAGGAGTTTTTTGGATACCTATTCCTTTGAAAATAGACGTAATCCTTTGAAAATAGACTTAATCCCTAAGTACTGCATCGTATTTATTTTTATCTTAAATAAACAGCTTAACATTTTTTCAAAAAGAAAATAGACTTAATTCCACTCCTACTGTGTGTGTGTGGGGGGGAGTATTTATTTATTTATTTATTTTGCATTTTTACCCCGCCCTCCCTTTGAACGGGCTCAGGGCGGCTTACACAGGGGCACAAGCCCATACATAAAAACAATGTAAAACAATAAAATAATTAAATCACGACAAAATAAATAAAGTGCTCCATACAAACAAGATGGTCTCTGAAGATGGTATTGATCATTTCCTTAGGGTGAAATTGTCCTGTCGATGGTCCAAGCCAGTCCAGCAGGATCAGTGCCATGCAAATTTATGGCAGTTCTTCCGGGGACCGCTCCCAACCCCGTTGTTTCAGTGGTGGTAGTAGTAGAAGTGGCGGCCCCTATATAAAAGCCTGGTGGAAGAGCTCCGTCTTGCAGGCCCTGAGGAAAGGCATAAGGTCCCACAGGGCCCTGATCTCCTCCCGGAGCTCGTTTCACCAGGTGGGGGCTGCCACTGAGAAGGATCTGGCCCTGGTCGCAGCAAGCTTTGCCTTCCGGGAGCCTGGAATCACCAGGCGGTGTTGTGTCACCGACCGAAGTGCTCTTGGGGGTATATGTGGGGAAAGGCGGTCCCTCAGGTAGGTCGGACCCTGGCCATATAGGGCTTTAAAGGTAAGAACCAGCACTTTGAATCGGATCTGGATTGGCAGGCAGTGCAGCGCTTTCAGCCCAGGCTGGATGTGCTCCCACTTGGGGAGACCCATCAACAGCCTGGCCGCCGCATTCTGCACTAGCTGCAGCTTCCGGATCTGCAACGAAGGCAGCCCCATGTAGAGAGTGTTATAGTAGTTCAGTAGTCCAGCATGCAGTGCTTCCTGCTCATTCCCCCTTCCCTCTGACTTTACTGAACTGTAAGCCAGATAGCTAGGCACCAGAGTAATAGACTGATGCAAATGTTTCCAAATACTGCCTGCTGTCATTAATGTTCCATTTTGATTAGCTATAATAATAACACTGAAAAAGGAGTTTTTTGGATTAAGTTTTGATTAGTTTATGTCTGAATGCACATGCTGTTGGAAGTGGAGGAGTATACGCTGTCCCCTTCCTCAGACTTCAGAGACAGCACCATAGATTTAGAGTCAGATAGAGTGGTCGGGACACACGGAGCATCCTTTCCTTCCTGCTATCTGATACTATCTCTTTGAAGTAGAATGCTGTTCTTAGGGATGAGACTTCCTTCCTTCTGGCTTCACATCTCTCTCTCTCACACACACACAAAGAAGCAGCACACTCTCCATCTTTGTCCATCATGGATGCAGGGCAGGCATTCTGCATCTGTATTCATCCTAGCTAGTTAGATTAGATTCTATCCCTGTCTCTCAGCCTATACTAACTAGAATGTGGTTCCCTGAATAAAGGACTCTTATTGGTTTGAATCTGACAAGTGGCTCTGTGTAACTCTGTAGCTTTGCTAGCACATACAGTACCGAGAAGCTGTTGCTGCGTGTAAGCCTCGTGCATTCTGCTGCCTAATAGAGATTCTTGGCTATACCATACCAGTGAATCTAACACATCACAATGAAGTAACATAACCCCACCCTCTTTGCCTTACTGCTCTGTTGAGCTAGCACTGCAAATCTGCATGGTAAGCAATGGATTGTCAATGGCTGCATAACCTACATTGACCCAGTTTCCCTGAAGACAAGCACTGTGGATCTGAACAGAAAGAAAAGGACGGACATGCACAGAACTCCTTCCTCAGCAATGTCACACAAGCAGCAGAGACCGGAGTTCCTAGACCATGTGTCTGTCATATGCATACTTATAGTGACAGGAAACACCACTGGAACACATGGCAATTGCCTTTGCTTCACACTGTGTGTAGCTTCCATTAGTCTGTTGCAGCAAAACAATGGGCCTCAAGCACCTCAAGCACCTCAAGCAGTCGTTCATGATGTAATGATTAACTTCCCCATCTTGAATGTGCCACAAGATTCTTTGCCAAGGATCAAGATCATGTTGGCATTCCAAAATCTGACCCACTAAACACTATTATTCTGTCAAAATCAGAGCTTTCCCAGTACTAGGTCAAATTTGCTTCTCTGGTGAACTTTGCATTTGTCAAATCTGGAAGTTCATGTTGACTATTAATTTAATCATCAACTGCCTATTTCGCCAGAAAGGGACTGTTGTGCTGTAATAAACTGTGCTTCGTAGTGCTGTTAATGAGAACTTGCTCATAAAGAACTGCCCTTGTCTCCAAGCTTGTTTTCACTACCTCAATAAGTGTTTATATTTGGAAACAGGTGGCATGTAATAAACCTGCCAGTGCCTGCTAATTGAACAGGTGACATCTGAATAAATACCGATTGCTGAGCTGAGAAAAAGGCTATTAGAGGTGTTCTTGTGCATATTGCCCTTCTTGCCACTAGATGACACTCCAGCACCATAAGAAAAAGCACATCCTTTTTTTTCTCAATAGAGATGCAGCAGTTAAAAAAAAATCACATCATGCGCTACATTTTCACATTGGTAGCAAGTAGGATTATTGCAGAAAGGATAGAAAGAGAACTACAGCAGTGCTGAAATCACATTTTATATGTTAGGAAAGCATTTCCAGCTTTGCAGGCATAAAAATAATTGTTTTTTTGAGTACATGAAGATACAAGGCATGTGTAAAACCTGCAGGCAGAATATCATTTTCAATTCCATTTTTCTTGGCTCCAAGCAGCACATTTCTGTCGCTCTGCCAATTACAGGATTGGTTAATTCTGGTTGGTTGGCTCTGTTGCAGATTCTTGAGGTATACCACGTGCATATTTTGCTTGTGGGCATACTGTACTGTGGGTTTTGTGGTCTTAAGGCCACATTAACAATGTTCTCACTAATGTATGTCATATGACAATGATTATCTGACATGAAACAGGTAAAACAGGCATCATTTCAGACCAGAATTTGAAAATGACAGAACCATAACTGGCTAATTAATAGAAAACAGAGAGTGAGTATAAATGGGCAATTTTCTCAGTGGAGGGTGGTAAGCAGTGGGGTACCGCAGGGATCAGTACTTGGTCCAATGCTTTTTAACTTGTTCATTGATGATTTGGAGTTGGGAGTAAGCAGTGAAGTGGCTAAATTTGTGCATGATACGAAATTGTTCAGGGTGGTGAAAACCAGGGAGGATTGTGAGGCACTCCAAAGGGATCTGTCAAGGATGAGCGAGTGGGCGTCAACATGGCAAATGGGGTTCAATTTGGCCAAGTGCAAGGTGATGCACACTGGAGCCAAAAATCCTAAATATAAATACATATTGATGGGGTCTGAACTGGCAGAGACTGAACAAGAGAGGGATCTTGGAGTTGTAGTAGATAACTCACTGAAAATGTCGAGACAGTGTGTGACTGCAATAAAAAAGGCCAATGCTATGCTGGGGATTATTAGGAAGGGTATTGAAAACAGATCAGCCAATATCATAATGCCCCTATATAAATCAATGGTGCGACCTCATCTGGAATACTGTGTGCAGTTCTGGTCACCACACCTTAAAAAGGATATTGTAGCTTTGGAAAAAGTGCAGAAAAGGGCAACTCGAGTGATAAAGGAGTTGGAACACTTTCCCTATGAGGAAAGGTTAAGGCGCTTAGGGCTCTTTAGCTTGGAGAAACGACAGCTGAGGGGGGACATGATTGAGGTTTATAAGATTATGCATGGGATAGAGCAGGTAGAGAAAGAGGTACTTTTTTCCCTTTCTCACAGTACAAGAACTTGTGGGCACTCCATGAAACTGCAGAGCGGTTGAGTTAGAATGGATAAAAGGAAGTACTTCTTCACTGCCACAGGAAGTGGTGGCGGCTACAAGCATGGACGGCTTCAAAAGGGAATTAGATAAGCATATGGAGCAGAGGTCCATCAGTGGCTATTAGCCACAAGGTATAGATAGGGACTCTGGGTCAAGTGATGCTTTGTCTTCTTGGTGCTTGGGGGGGGGGGGTCAACAGTGGGAGGGCTTCTAATGTCCTGGCCCCACTGGTGGACCTCCTGATGGCACCTGGTATTTTTGGCCACTGTGTGACTGGATGGGCCTTTGGCCTGATCATGGGCCTCAAGCACCTGATGTTCTTATGTTCATAACACTGAGCCCAAATTCTATTTTGTTTTTAATTTTAGGAAGTCTTAAATACATATGACTTGCAAAGGAAATGATGTGTAATTAAACAAGCATAGAAAACACAGGATTACAGTTGACATCCGATTCCTTAGCAGCCAAAGTAGCTCCAGGAAATGAATATTTTGAAACACAACAGTGCAGGGTTTTTCTTTTTCTTTACGCAACTAAGCAGATGTCGGAGAGACCCTAATTCAACTGTCTGGCTTTCAGCAACGTTTCACAATACTCATTTATTGCTCAATCATAAACTGTCTCTTTTATTCTCATGAGGCCACCCACTAGTTACTTCTATGAGATCAGGTAGTCTTGTTAATTTCACCATGAAGTAGATAAAGAAAACACAGTAACATGACATGCAGTATACATTATTTTATTGCCGCCAATTGGGGAACATCAATGCCAGGCATTATGTGAATGATCAGTCCCAAATGAATGAGGCAAGCTAGAGTAAATAAAATGGTATATGATATCTCATAACTATTCTGTGCATCGTTTACAACATATAACCACACTTTTAAGTAGTTTCATAAGCCTTGCTGGATAAGTTGCAGAACCCTAACTAGCCAGGGGCTATAGAGTCAGAGTAGATTCCAATCAAATATCTGGGTTGGGGAAGGCACCATGTTTGTTCATTTGTTTTTGTGTGATGACAGTTAGTGTGAATGCCCAAGAAGGCCACTGGCGAGTGATGAAATAGAGGCTCACTGTGTATTGGAAAAAAGATAAAATCTGGTTTGAGCTGGACTAGGAAAGTCACAATTCAACCGCATGTCAGCACTATGTTAGAACATTCAAACAAGCAGTCACCACATCGGGGCTTCATCACTTATTTGCTGTCTGTCCAACTGCTATCAGACACTGGAACCTTTCAGACAATGTTGGGAGCCCATTTCACACACAGTTGGGAGCCCATTCACACAACTGCTGCACAACACAGCATGTTTTAGTCTTCACATGCTGACTTTTATCCATAGCAGCATGGGCTAGAACAGTCACATAACTGCTGATGGGTACAAGTAAAATTCTGTGCATTACCTTTTACATAGCATTGCAAATGACAGTTTCCAGGCAGATTAAATTGAGTGTTATGTCCTGATCCGCCCAACATTCTGTGTGAGCTGTCCAGCAGTCATGTGATTGCCACAGTGTCACTAACAGCTGCCATACGCTGGCTAAAAAACTGTAACTGCCCCTCATCTGCAGAAATCAGCATTCATTGGGGAAAATGAATTGTTTTCAGGCCTATGTACAATTAGTAAAGGCTAGTGCGACAGACTGTCAAGGATTAATGCCTCATTTAGTCTGAGAACCTTCAAGTGACAGACTGTTCAAACTGAATTCTGTGGAGAGCGTCAGTTAAGAAATGACAGTTGGGAACTGATGACTGAAGAGGAGACAATTTAGCACTGACTGAGGACAGGGAAGAAGGCAAAGAGGAGTGAGAGGATCACAGAAGATCCACATTCAAGTTGAAAAGGGACAGAGCTTCTAGTGAAGTAATCCTTGCCCAGTGAAAAGAGATAGTTCTAAAGAGAGGAGTGATCCCTTGGTCTGTATATATCAAAGGCTTCTGGGAACTTGGTTGTACATTCCTGCCTTCTAAACATGAAGTATCAGTGACACGCAGAAACCTATGCATGCAAGTTAAAGCAGAAACTGAAAAGAAAGCCACTTTCCTCAAAGTTTCAAAGACCTTGTTGAAAGGTGAAAACACTTACTTGTTGGCAACATATTAGTTTGATTTAGTGTGGTTACAAAGTTATCTCAGTGTTTATTATTGGTTCACCTCATATATCTTACCCCTGATTTCACCTGACCTTTCCCCCTCCAAGTTAAATAAAATATGTTGCTTATTTTTGAACTTTCAATAGCCTCTTGTGTGCTGTTACAGGAGGAGTGTATTAGCAGGTGCTTTTGTCTGTTCCCTCAAGTCCTTGGGCTGGGCCATCATCAAAATATATAATAACATGACAGAGTGGGACAGCCATAGACCAACAAATAAGAAGAAAATAGATGTAAGGGCTGCACAGCAAAAAATAAAAAAGAAACAAAGGGAAAATCCTGTGTATGAGGGAAGGAAGAGGGCAAGATCGCCATAGCTGGCCACAGGAAACGTTATGGAAAAATCCATGTGTGGTGGCCTCCAGCCTATACCTGCTGCCATGTATTTGAGTGGGTGGTTAGTGCATACAACTGACTGACCCATCACAGGAGACCACTACATACAGGCTTTTCCCACAGCTGCCACCAGTGTTCCCTCCAAGCTAAGTTTTTTAGCCTCCAGCTCACACATTTTTGTCTTAGCTCAGGAAGGATGGCTCCAGAGCAAACTAATTTATGCAGTAGCCAGATCACTCGCTCACAACTTTAATGCCAGTAGCTCACAAAGTACAATTTTTGCTCATAAGACTCCACAGCTTAGAGGGAGCATTGGCTGCCACTAGCCTTGATGGGTTGTATGGAAAGGCCCTGAATCCACAGTCAGTTCCCTGTATGTAGGCTTTGTTAATATATTCCATTTATTTATATCATTCATATTTTCATAATTATAAGAAGTATAAATCATTCTGTATAAGATGCTACAATTCATACAAACATGCACATTTGGTAGTTTATGAGTTAGATCTGCCAGAAATTCTGATGAACTGCCAGGGAAACTGGATGTGAGTGTGACCTTCTATCGACCTCAAGCCTTGCATAGCTCTGATCTCAATAATGCTGCCACATGCTCACCAATGGAAAATTTGTATTTCCTTGTCACTGCCAGGAACCTATGACTGGCCTTATCAGAGTGTCCCCCATAAATCACTCCTAATAGTAAGCGTGATGATCCCAAACCTGTGAACAGGGTGGTGAATTGAGACCAATAGGGCCTCTCCAGGTCTCCGGGCCCTCTCCAAAGATGCAGAAAAAAACCCTGTACATTTTAAACCACGAAGGACCCTCCACTGAATGGCCTAATGAACACTGATCATGCACACTGCCCTACAGACGTCATTGAATGTTGAGGGAACCTGACCATCAGTTGAGAGGAAAAAAGGAAAACAGAAGGGAGAGTTTGGTTTATTGTATCCCAGAGGAGACTGGGAATGGGGGAGGCATGCTGTGACACTTGTGAAGCATAACATACTTGTAATGTGTAACACACTAAACTTTGGTGGTCATATTAATGTCCCTTCAGACCATTCCCATTATCCAGAAAGACCTGCAGTACCCACCTCAGGATGCCCAGAGGTTCTAGGCTTCATTTGTAAAATATATTTCATGCTGCTGAGGCTCAGTCATCTCAACACGTGTCCTGCAATGCAGAAATAAACTCCAGGGGATTATACTTTTTTTACATGAACATTGGGATGCACAGCTGAGACTGAGCATAGAGCCTGGACAGCTCCAGAAGGGCAGGCCTTTAGGTTATAATAAAATACAGTCTCTTATTTGTACATTGCAGATCTTCACATTTCCCAGGAAGGACCCCCCCTTTCTTTTTCTGTTTTGTTCTGGTGATTGTCCCTTGGCTTTTTAAGTCAACCATTGGTCACAGGAGAGATAATGAAAGGAGAATTAAGAAGCTTTGGCACAGGACATGAGGTGATACCAATGAAGTTGGAGACTGAACATTCTCCCTGCTTAGGTGCACATGACTGGACCGGCACTGACTCCTTGTCTAGCTGGTTTGTTAAGCATAACAAATCTGTCTCTTGGTCATTTTGTCTTTCTGTGCCACCTGGCCTGCCTCGGGAAATACATCATTATTAGACCATCCTCTAATGATTCCACAAGAAATCATGGCCCTCTTGTGGGTTCCTGCTAGTACATAAGCTAATGTGAGTTTACTTTTTGTTGCAGAAAGCAATGAAGGCACATCAGCGCAAGTAGTTTTGCACACTATCTGTTGTGGGTATTTATAAGAAGAGGAGGCCTAATCTGCTCCACACCCCACAATCAGCTGCTGTTCGCTCTTCCCTTTCCTGCCTTTCTCACCCAAATTCATGTACTTCATTAAAGTGTTTTGATTCATTCAGAATCTTCACTGTGCCTTTTGCTGGCCATTGTGACTGATTTCCTGCTTCATACTAAATCTTTTTTTAATGGTGAATTTGTGCCATGGCACTAGGGATGCCAGCCTCTAGGTGGGACCTGGGGATCCCCTGGAATTACAGCTAGTCTCCAGATTACAGAGATCCCTGGAAAAAATGGATAATTTGGAGGGTGGGCTCTGTGCCACGCTACCTCACCGAGTTCCCTGTCCTCCCCCAGGCTCCAGGAGTTTCCTAATCTGGAGCTGGCAACCCTATCGCTGGTAGCCAGGGGAAGCTGGCAAGCCTACATGGTTGTTGTTGTTCAGTTGCGCAGTCAAGTCCGACTCTTCGCGATCCCATGGACCACATCACGCCAGGCCCTCCTGTCTTCTGTCATGCTCCGAAGTACCCATGTGCATAAGTACCTCACTAATTGTCTTCTGTCACATCAAAACCTAAAAACCTGGACTCCAGACTGTGGCTGCTCTGTAATCCTGGAAACTAATGTCAGGTAGTCCTCCCTCCCTCAGAATACTAGAAAAGATTTGCTGGAATGTGTATTCCTGTTCTCCAGTCTCAGTGTTTTGGATTTTAAATAACTCGACTGATCAGAAGGGACGGCTGGAGGGAGGTATAAGAGGCACAGTCCTCCCATTCCTTTTTACAGGCCTGGTGCCCACTGGGAAAGGAAGGGAAGAAAGAAACAGGGCTGATTTGAATCCTGTACAAATCTTTCTACATGTAGTAGCTGCACGTGCATGGGGAGGGCTTGAATTCTGAGATGAATTTTCAAGCCCAAACTGAGAATTCAAAATTTTATGTTAAAAAATTGGGTGGCAAGCTACTGCAAATTTGGTCTCTCTGTCTCTCTGTCTGTCTCTCTGTCTGTCTGTCTGTCTCTCTCTCTCTCTCTCACACACACACAGCTCCCTTATAATGAGTCAATCCATTGGTCTATCAAAGTCAGTCTTGTCTAGTGGAAGCACCTGTCCAGGACTTCAGGAAGAGGTTTTTCACATCACCTTTTAATACTACCTGATACTTTTAACTGGAGAAGTCAGTGATTGAACCTAGGACCTTCTAGGCAATTCAGAAGCTCAACCACTGAACAAGACTCCACCTCAAATGCAAATACTCACTTAATCTTTAACAGAAATGTAGTTGTGGATTATATAAACATCTATAGTATCAAGGATATCGAAGCAATTTTGTGAAAACATACAAAAGGTTCTAAGCCCAGGCCAAAAATGAAGTCTGTTTGTGTATGTGTGTATGGGCACAACTGAGAAACATCTTGATTGTCAGATCTGCCAGCAACACTGTAATTACAAATGAGTGATTTAAAAGACCTCTGGGGTTAAAATTACACAATCACGTAAACCTTCCACCACTGCCAAAAACAAGGAAAGGCCAAAAAAGGATAGAAGATCTTAAATTCTCATTTGGAAACTTCTGGCTCAGCAAAAACAAAATGGAGTCTCCCGACACTTTGAAAACTCGCCAATATATTGTGTTGTTGTCTTTTGAGGACTGAAGCCCACTGCACCAGGTCCAAGTGTATCCAATGAATAAGCCACAAAAGCTTCTGCCCAAATAAACCCACAGACTCACCTAGCTACCACTTCTATTTGCCGAGCAATGTGCCACAAAAATAAACCAGAAAAGAGCAAAGGAACCATCATCATGCCACAAGCATTCAGCTGTTTCTTTCTTCATTTGGCCTGCCTCTTGGCTTCACAGTGCACCATTATTTCCTGTCTGTATGCAGGGTGTAACATTGCCCGGGGAATTGAGAAATTTGGTTTGGTTTCAGGATTCTGAAAAGGAAACAGGATCTACTCTCAGTCATTTGAAACCAGAAAAAGGAGCCTGGTAGTTTTTCCAAATCTTTCCCCTAATGGCAATCCATATCTTACTTTTAGTGCAGCAATCCCCAAACCAAATGCTAGACCAAACTAGGGGAGCTGGAGTGTATTGTGAAAAAATCAGAGCATCACGTTGAATGAATACACCACTTTATATTCATCAGATGTGCTGAGACCCAGCAATCCCACCTCACCCTACCAGTAGGTAGGGTTGCCAAACCCCCCGGTTTGCCAGGGGTCCCCCATTTTGGGGGGGTTCTACCCACCGCCCCCAACACCCACAGCCACCCATCTCTCTCCCTTTAAGGGTGTGCAACCCGTGTTTCATCCCAAGTGCGAACTCTGCAAGCTTGCAGGGAAAAGCCAGCTTCGTTCTTAAAAGGGAAACGCAGCTTCTCTTAAAGGGGAAACGCCGGCTGCCAGCTACTTTAAGTGCAGGGAACTGCTGTTTCTGGAGATCCGGCGCACGGCGGGGGGGGGGGCGGCAGACGTCCCCAACGTGACATCATCACATTGGGGATGCCCCACCCCTTCCAGGAAAAATGCCCCCAAAGTCCCCCGCTGGGGGTGGAAGATGGACTTGGCAACCCTACCAGTAGGCAAGCACCAACCTAACACCATTCTGGATGCATCTGGAGCATTCCCTTTTGCAAGCCATCCTGCGGCTAAAAGTCACTCGGGAACACCAGAAGCATCATCATTGCTCAGAAATTACTGCGGACTCTCCCCCACACGCCATCCTAGACCACTGAATGACCAGACAAAAGGGAAGGTGAGATTCCGGAAGGCAATGTTAACAAGACTACTACCTCACAATAGCAAGAAGCCCTATCCATTATTCTGAGGGCTGCTCAGGAAATTCTTTGTGTATTTTTTGAACATTGGCCTGTATTCAGACAGGTATGGCCTTAGGGTTGCCAGCCTCCAGGTGGAGCCTGGGGATCTCCCGCTTTTACAAGTGATCTCCAGCTGACAAAGGACAGCTCCTCTAGAGGAAATGGCTGCTTTGAAGGGTGGACTCTGTGGCATTGTACCATGCTGAGGCCCCTCCCCTTCCCAAACCCTGCCTGCTCCTGGATCCACCCCCAAAGTCTCCAGGTATTTTCCAACCCAGACCTGGCAACCCTAGATGGCCTCAATGATTCTAGGGCCCTAGGTGAATCACTGCCAACCCCTCTGCTGCCTCCCCCACTGAGGCCAGGCAAGGGTTGGCCCCCAGGCAAGGTGGGTGGGGGGAGACACTGCTGCCACTGGAAGCCAGCTGTCTCAGTCTCAGTCAGGGTGGGCTCAAGTGGCATCATGAGCCTTCTCTTCTTCTTTTCCCACCTCATTCATGGGGAGGTTGTGCCAGGGGTGGTCAGAGACTTTCCCAGCACGGGGAGCTGGACCCCTGCCCCTGTCGCCCATTATCTAACACCACCCTTGCATGCAGATATCACACATGAGTGGCTTCAAATGGAGCATGGCCTTCCCTACGATCCTTGCCCCCCCATCCCTCGCCGGTGGGTGGTGGGGACCGGGCAACCCTATCTTGCTTAGTTCTTACCAGAGAGACCCTGAAGTGCAGAGGAACTGGCTTCCCACAAAGGCTGAAAATGGCTAGAAACTCTCTGCACAGCACACTAGAGCGAGACGTGACAGCTGGTGATCTGCTGAAGAGTGTTCTCACTTGCTGGATGGCCCTACAGTAGTGGAAATGTTTGCTGCAGGCTTTCTCCTCTTCTGTGAAGAGCAAGAAGCAAGGAAATGTAGGAATTAATAAAAAATTGGAGATTTAGGGATAGAGATGTCAGGTAGGGTATGGGCTGCTGTTTATTACCCTCCCTTCCTAAGGTTTCTCCCTAACCCCATGCTGTAATGAGCAGCATGCCTTTCCTCCTCAGAATTCACAAACTCCACTATCTCCAGGCATAAATAGGGCTAGAGATAGCTTTGCTTCATGGCCTTGCCCTCACAGCATAAGAGTACTCTTTAGACCATCAACTTTCAGCCAAAAGCTATTCTTGACACTATGTTTAAATCATGTCTTCCCTATCAGGAGATTTACCTTCGGCTGGAAACCAGTTCCATTTGGAGGGAACAAAACATCATCTTCAGCTCCTTCCTTATCTGGAGCTAACAAATGAAGGAGGAAGAAGAATTAGTGCTACAGAGCTGACTGCAAGCATCCAGGTCAGAATCTCATTTGGCCCAAATGTCCCAAGGGAGATGACTCAGAAGTTGAGGGTGAGCCAGGGAAACAATTTTTGCATTACCTTTGTAGTGAGTTGTTGCCACAAAACTGCTCTCCCATCATGGCTGGCTCCCCTGGTCCATCAACAAGATCAATGTCTTGAAAACATGAATAGCAAGGATCTGGAGAATAGTGCCTATGCCACTGTCCATAGCCTCAGTAGAGTGGCAACACTGGTACAGATTTAAGATGCCCACAAGGAACCAAGAAGTCTTCTCTTCCAGGTCAGGAATGGAATCAACTTGGAGTTCCAGACCATGGTCTTAGTTTGAAACATGCCTTTCCTACATCTTAGTCTCTACTGAATAATCCAGTAACTCCAGATCCAAAAGCAGTCAAGCAGTATCCAGAGCACATGTAATGAGCTAGGAGAGCCTTGCTGCAGGAGGAATAATGTGCATTTCACCATATGCAGCAGGAGTTCTCAGCCAGACAAGGGTGTGACAAAACACCTTAGACTATATTTTAATTTTTAAAATTACCTATTGAGAGCTGGTAAGTTTTAAGCAGGCATCCCTGAACAAGACTGTTGAAGGGAACTAGACATTCATTGGTATTTTATTCTACTGCATGTTCACTTATTTTCACTGTGTTCAATACGCATGTGTGCATTAAACAG
Source organism: Gekko japonicus (assembly GCF_001447785.1). Classification (NCBI taxonomy): domain Eukaryota; kingdom Metazoa; phylum Chordata; class Lepidosauria; order Squamata; family Gekkonidae; genus Gekko; species Gekko japonicus. Next base: position 63,047 of record NW_015160911.1, read on the forward strand.
AAACATACCTAACATGCGCACCTGTTACCTTTCCAGCTTACAAGTCAAAACAGCATGTTTCATTTTTACAATATAGTTTTCTTTGCCTCATGTAGCAAGCTCAAGCTGCCTTAACTGAACCACAAGGAAAAGTGGGGTATAAATGCTTTAATAAATTAATAAGCTGTACCCCCCTCATCTTCTCTCTCCAAATTTCTCATTTCAACAGAATCTCTGCCACTAACTTCATAAGCTCCTCTGCTTTGCTATCCCAGAACAACCACATACCGTGAGTACTCCCAGCTTCAACACTCTGTTGTCTGGCTGTGGACTTCCAGAGAATCCCTTCAGAAGGGTAATCTTCAGACTGATGTGGGATAGTAAGGAAGCAGATCTCAGGTAGTGTATACATCATGAGGAAGACCCATCCATTGGCCACCAAAGCAACACTAAAAAGGGGGTCATCCCACTGGCTTTGATCCACATCAGAAGGGACGCCACTCAAGAGCAACATGCTGATCCATGAACTCCAAATGGCTATGGAGAAAAGGAGAGTGATACAGATGTGCATCCCATGCCTCTTCCAGCTTTTGTATGGTCCACAGGAAGTGAACATGGAGATAATAAAGGTGAAAAACATTAGGGCAATCACGTAGATCAGGAGCATGACAAAGTCCTTGTTGCGCTGTTCTCTCCCCATGTTGGCCAAGTCTATGCCACCTCTTTCTACTGTGAGAATGGCATATTTGACAGCTATGATGATCTGAATGAATGTGAGGCCAACAGTACGTATCAGCATTGATAACTTGGAAAGGGGGGGCTTTCCTCTCGCCAGTTTGATGAGGTTGGAGGCATGGGTCAGAAGGCAGGAGAAGCAAAGAGCAAAGAGGGCCCCAAATGAGATGAAGCGTATCAGGCCAGTTTTCTTATTGAGCTGGATGATGAAAGCAAATGTGAGGCTGAATATTCCTAGGGTGCCCAGGATGAACAGGAATTGGATGGGAATCACATTCTTCTTGTTTTTGTCCTTGGTCATGCAGCTACAGACAAAGAATGCCAGCAGGAGGATCAGGGTGGCCAGAACGCCTGCAGCAGCCAGAGTTTCCAAGCCGATGCCCCAGGCTGCACAGACGTCACAGAGGAAATAGTAGTCAGGGTCAATGTTACCGCAGCCTGGAGGAGGTGCCATGGAGGAAGCCATCACAAGTCCTAATTGAGGGAAGCAACATCAGGGAGGGGGGAAATAGAACTGTGATAGAAACCACTCACTCGTCTGCCTTGCTGTTGCTACAGAAGATCTTTGGGGAAATGATTTTCTCTTTCTTCCCACAATATAGGATCATCACTCCAGTCAAGGATGGTCCCTGACTACTTGCTGGTTGGGGAAGAAAACCATCATGGTGACCCCTTTAATGATGCCCCAAACTGTTTCCAAATGGGGTGCGCCTGGGTTCATACACCAGTGTTATTGTATTCAGCGTTATTCTTACACGACGGAAAATTTCTTGTCAAAGTCATGCCTCATACCCCCTTCCCTCAACCATTCACAGTTTCATACACAGTTCTCACCCTTAAATATCTCTTTGCAATGACCATGCTCATTGTAGAATGCAGTGATATGGCTCAGAGGCTGAGCACATGATTTGAGTTGGATCCAGACTAAATTAGCATTTTCTGCTGGTTCCCCCTTCCTGCTGCTGTCCGTTCCCCCCCCCCCCGCCGCCTGTCATTCCTCAGGGTTCCCTGTCCCCCAGTAGCAGCTTTTTGTGGAGATCAGTGGGCTGCAGCAGGTGAAGGTGGGCAGGGAAGTGCTGGGAAAGGCCTGAGAGCTTGAAGAACCACTGCCATACAGTGGAGACAATGGACCAATGGGCTGATTTCATACATTTATAAGAGAACACTTTCCTTTCTTTTAATGGTCGACTCATTTGACCTAAGGTCTCAACTTCAGGAAAGAGTACTTTGAACACCAGGGCTACCACATTTTAACTTTGCAAATAATGAATTGCATTAATTGTTTATTTGCTTTGATGGGAGAGGGAAGTATGGTATCACAGGCCTCTGGATAAATGTATTGATTATAATCTAATATATACTGCACTAGTGGACATGGAAAAAAATGTCACTAACACTTGGGAGACCATGTCAGATGAGGACCAGGAAGACCTGAGTTAAAATTCCTACTTGACTATGAACCTGGAATGGGTAGCTCTGAGCAAGTCACTTTACCTCAGTCTAACCTGTCTCACAGTGCTCTTAAGTTGATGATATATATGATGTACTACTTAATGTAGTACATCATATATACTTATGATGTATTTAAGTAGATGATATACTACTTAAGTGCTGTTAAGTAGTATATGTGCTACTCTGAGTCCTTGAAGGCACAGAGGGATTTGTATGATAAAGAAAAATAAATTAGAGTAAAATTTCAGTTACCAGACAGAAAAGAAAAGAATTTGCCCTCATTTTTAAAGCGTAGTTTCACAAGTGCACATTTTTGGGACTGAAGCTAGCATGGACGGATGGTGATTCATATGCATGAGTCAATCCTTATGCCATCCATAATACAAATACATTTTCTAATTATTCTGCACAGAATTCCCAAAGGTTGACTAGCTCATAAAGGTTATGGATGGGGGTACCAATATCTAACCCACCTCTACCACACTGAAGTAGAAAACCCCCCTGCCATTGATTCAATTTATATTACTTACCTTTGCTGGACTGAAAATCAGGGTTTGTGACTGGACAACTGGAAATTCTTGTAGCTCCCAAACAGGCAGGAAGAGACTAATCTCAACACCACTTGATCATACCTATCCTGACAGATGCTATGAGCCTGCCTTAACAGCACTTGTAGGTGGGAAAGCTCTACAGATGCACTAACATTATTTTTACTTTCTCCTTGAACAGCTGGGGCTCCCAGGGCAGCTAAAAATCAAGGAAGTTACACCTATTCTGGTTCCACCAGCAGCTTGGTCATCGATGTTTAATGTAATTTTTTTTTAGCATATCACCCAACCTTTTTGTTTGCATGTGATATTTTTCATTTTTCCTTGCAACACCACCCTTCACCAGTTTCCAGTTTGCCAAATGCATTTTGTTAACTATTGTAAAGCTGTGGTCACACGGAGCATTAAGCACACTAGAGAGACGGAAGATAGGCGGATTTTCTGGGCGCAATCTCACCGCCACATCTGGGAAGCGTAGAGCTCCTGTGGCTCACCCAAGGCTTCACTCCGAAGATGCGCGGTAAAAAACGAGTACCTTGGAGGTACTAGTTTCCGGAAACCGCGGGGCAAGGGCGGGCGTGTGATCGCGTTTCCGGTAAAATCCCATGGCATCCGGCGCCCGCCCATGTCCCCTCGCAAAAAGGGTTTTTTCCCCAAGTGTCCTCGGGATGCGCACAAGCACCCAATTGGGCATGCGCACACGTCGGTGCACAGAATAAAAACCCACCCGTTTGCCGCAGTGCACCGCTTCTTTGCCGCGCCGCAGGATTGTGGTGTGATCGGCACCTCCCCCCTACCAAGGGACCTCCACGGGATGTCTGCTCGCGCAACCGCGCGTTATTTTGCCCCGGGGCAAACAGCCACGCTCCCCCCCTCCCGCATTTTCCTGCCCGTGTGACTGCATCCTAAAATAGGCTATTAAGGCTATGAAAATCTTCCTCTTGTGGCCACTGCGCTCATGATTGACTGGATTGTGTTTGTATCTATTATAAAGTGTAATTAAAACAAATCAATGATCAGTAACCTTTTTCACCATTTGCAAAAGAACTGTTCAGGTCAATGTCTCTTGGGAGGGCAATAATGCAGATGCCACCATAGGGGGAAACGGTGGAAGAAAATCTGTGGGGTAGCATTCAGTTCAATATCTGTACACTTGGTCTTGTTTCATGGCTGGGCTACATACAAGAGAAGATACTCCCTAAGATCATTTGGGTCTTTAAAGGATTAAACTAGCAATTTAAATTTAACTCAGAAACAAACAAGTAACTGATACAGATCAGCAAAGATTAATATTAAGTGAGCTCTGAGACTAGCTCCAGTAGAAAGCCATGCATGTTCTGAAATATAGGTGGGTATCAACAATATACCGATGGCTCTTGAAATTTCCAAACTGCATTCAGAAACAGCTTGATGTACAGCATATTGCAAGACATTAGCGGAGTGACTATGGCTACATCTTTCCAGAAGTGGCAGCATATGGCATATCAGTCAAACTGAAACCAAGTGAAAGAATAGCCATGGCAGGCACCCAAGCATCTAACAGCACTGGATCCAGGAGGTTTCTGTTCCTACAGGTTCTGATCACCACAATGGGTATGTGACTGCCAGCAGGAAGGCACAGACTCCAATATGTTACTGACACAAATTAAGTGGTTTGTTGGAAGGCACTACTGCACAATACCCTGCAAAAGCAAAATGCAAATGGAATCAGATGCATGATACATGAATACATGGGGGAAGGTACAAATAGAAAACCACCAGAAATATGTATATGGCTGGAGCAAATAATGTGGGATACATGAATAGGCAGTGCAGAAGTGTAAACGGGGAGGGGTATAAACATAAACAAGGGTGGTATATACCTAAGCATAAGCAAGCAGCACAGTTCTAAATGAGGCATTGCACATACACCTGAAGAAAAAAGGTTGAAACATGACAGCAAGCTTAATGCATTTCAGCCAGTCTATGAAAACCTACTTGCCACCCTACCACCCTTCTGCCCTTCTACTTATAGCTCAGGTTCCTAGCAAGCAAGCTGTTGCAGTTTCAAAGCCACCTATCCAAGGATCCAGGAAGGCTGAAGAGACAGGACCCTCACAGGATAGTGGGCCTCTCAACCCTCTGACTCCTGAGAATTTGGGGGAGGGGAGGGCAGGGTGAAGATAGGCCTCCAGAGGTCTCAAGATCCAGCATCCTCAACAGCAGTGGACTCTAAACAGAAAAGGCTACTATTGCCCCCCCCCCACCTTTGTCCTGGACTTTTCTATATTTCCCCTGGGATGGGATGGCACCATGCTGGCACCCCACTCCTCAGAGGAGACAGAGGTGTCGACTTAATTTCCCCCTCATTAATTGTTTACTTTGTATTCCAGGGGCCTGGAAAACCCCATACCCACTCCATCTTTCAGTAAACCAGAACAATACCCCAGTGAGAGATCTTCTCATCAGTCATTAGACTGGTCTGCTTGTCAGAGTTGCAGTGTGCACTTAGGGTTGCCAGGTCTGGGTTGGGAAATACCTGGAGACTTTCCCCTGTACAGGATGATTGCCCGTGCATACAGACAGCAGCAGGGGGTGGTATGTGTGTGTGTGTGTGTGTGGAAGCTTTCTTCTTATGTGTGGAAGCTCTCTCATAGCATCTCAGAAGTGGTTTATCTTTATTCAGTTGGCAAAAACCCAGCAAACCATGCTTCTTCTCACCCATAACACTGTGTGAAGTCAAACACAGTTGGGTGTCTTCTGTTGTAGAAATCTATTTAGACAAACTTTAGATGAGCTCCCCTCACCGGAACAAAGTTAAACAGGACTTCCTGAGTATTTACACTACTTGCAGTTAGATGTTCCTCATGGAATGCAAGGCCCAGTGTTGTATTGCTGAGCTCTCAGCAAAAGTCACAAGTTCTGATGGCAAATGACACAGAGTCAGGGTCTGAAATCCATTTTGTTCAAGGACAGCATCTGTAACTGGGCCAATCCAGGGCCAAAAATGTACTGGATTGTCAATTCCCTCCTACAGAGAGAAGTAAAGCTTCTTTTGGTGAACCTTTACCAGAGATGGCACATGACCGACTGAGCAAATTTTGTCCGCATCCTCAGGTGTTAGCACCTGAAACTCTTTCCAAACAATTGGACAAGAGGAAAGTCTGGACACTTCTGCTCTAGACTCTGCTCCTACAGTAGAATCTGGGTCAGAATTAATCAGAGCAATTTTATCAGCAAAACACCTAGCAAAACTGTTACCACATACTACTAAGAGTTCTGATGGGCACAATAAATGTTGACTTGGTTGAAATTTTCTTTTTATCACTCAGAGAAGGTGCACTGGATAATACTGTGCAGAAATAATACTGCAAGAGAAAAAAATATCTCTCCACCACCATTAGCATCACAAAATAAGCCTTGAAATGGGCTCTGAGTTGGTTCTGATCATATTAGTCTTGGGTTTTCCACCACATACTCTAGCTGATTTTCCTGCTCTCTTCTTTTTGGTAAATTCCAAGTAAACTAAGAAAATGCTTGAGCTTTGGCTAGCCAGGTGCCTTGGCAGTATTCTGTCAAATGTCTGAGTGAGTTCCCTACTCCAGGAGTCCACAGCAGTTTCAACAGGATTACATTGCATCAGGTAGTCTAGAAACCATATGGATCCACCACATCTGTTGAGATTAGATGGAACTGTAAGTCCATCCTTAACCAGGTAGTAACCCTTCCATAACAAAGGATTTACCAAAACATCTACTTTCATAGAGTATTTCCATTCCCAGAGTGTAGAAACCAGATGTAATATGCAACTTGCTAATGTATTGGACATAAAACTCTTGGGACAGATCCATGCTGCCATGAAATCCTGAAGTGCACCGGTTTATGATGCCTTGGTTTAGAAACCGAAGCCCCTCAAGTTAATAAGACTGAGATTCTTTAACATCACATCCAAGCCCAATTCTGTCATATCCATCAAGCTGATTGTTAGGATTCATGGTAATTGATACACCAACTGAAACTCTGTTTTGTGGAAATCACTTAGTATAGGCTGCAGACATTCAAAAATGGACCATATCTTGAACTAGGTATTTGGTAAGGGAGAGAGAAGCCTACAGCAGCCCCATCTCTCAACCCAAAGATCCCATCTAGCTCATATCTGAACCATCTGGCTTGAAGCCACTGGATCCAACTAGGATCCCAAATGGGTCCTGCCTCATCCACTTAAGTCTCCATAATATACATAGACTCATTTATCAAACTAAAACAAGAAGGGGGACAAAAAAAAAGCTTTATGTTAATGTGCTTGAATCATTGCTACATAAGCATTGTTCTTGATACTTTTCACAGCTACATTTGGTGATTTTTATAACTGCAAAAATTAAATTATAATTCTGCATTAACCCTACTTGTGTGGATTTTATTGACCAATAATACTATACTAAGTAACTTCACGGGGGGGGAGAGATTTTGCCGCTCCGTTACAGGTTGATTTAAAAAGAGCTTCCCTTACCAAGCTTTCTACAAAGAGGATTTTAGAACTGATTAAAGCAGTGAGGACCAGGCTATGGGAAATCAGCCCTCCTCAATTTGCATAAGATTTTTGTTCAGCTTCTTACAACGTGACCCAACTCAGTGCTTCATTCAGCTTGCACCACACTAACATTACCAACTTTACATTCTATCAAAAAACGATGATTTAGCTTTTACTTAAGTAAAAGATTTCCAGTACGTTGCTCAAAGTAAAAATAAGAAACAGCTTCAGATCAGTAGTATGATGGGAAACCAGGTCTGCAGGAATCTTTAAAAAGCAGTTCAGGTTTTTGACAGTAAGGTGTGTGTGTGTATTCTAATTCCACACACATACACATGCCCATGTACACTGAACAGAATTAACAGTTCCCTAACTACACTGTGCTAAAGATCTAATAAAACTTCAGCCACAGGCTTATCTCCTGAAAGAGAAGAGCTGCTGAGGATTAGAAAACAAAAATTCAGCAGTCCCAGGACCCATTCAGCATGATGTATTTTATTTTGAGATAAGCAGAAAGATTATGAATGGGCTGACAAAAATGGTTTGTTGCTGGCGTGAACGCTTGGCAGAGACGGAGTGCCGAGACAGGCAGTGTTCCATCTATTCCTGTCAAGGACACCATTGTTACCAATGATCCCAATACAATAAATTAGGTTTTGGAACAGCTTTATAGTAGGTGTTATACATCTCGGGCTACTTACAGTCCAGTTAGAACTGATGGGTTCTTAGATCGATGTACTTGAAATGCTCTTCCTGAAGAGCAAGCACTTGCACTTGATAATCCTATTGCAAAAGAGGAATTGCTGTGACTACAGCTACAGTCCAGCAGCCCCCTGAGGCAGTCTTCCAAAGCTTCCGTGAAAATTGATCAACCCAGGCACAAAATCTACTCAGCGGCCCTTTGCCCCAGTGACTGATCGAGAATGAAAACGCATAAAGCATCCTGCCTGGCTGGGTAGTCTATTCAACAGAGAACATCTGTCTGCTGCACACAGCGTTTTACAGCACGTGGATGGTGAGGCCTTCCTGAAAACTGGAAAAGATACTTCGAGGGAAGATGTATATTTAATTCAGAGTTTCCCAAATACTTCTCTTATTCATTAATCATGAGACACTCAGCAAACCTAGGAATGAATACAGAGAAGATAATGAAGATTAACTGGGCATGAAACCCCTGCTGTCAGAAGCACACCCACATATTTCAGTGGGTTGCATCCAGGACAAAATCTCCACTTATGGAAGAGACTTCTGTTTGCACCATGGGACTTCGCCTCTCCCCCTCCTGATGTAGCCCCTAATGCTGCTGCTGGGGGGACGGAGGACCAGTGTTCCCTCTAAGCTGAGTTAGTGTGAGCTAGCTCACAGTTTTTTAGCCTCCAGCTCACAGATTTCTGTCTTCGTTCAGGAATGATGGTTCCAGAGCAAACTACTTTATGCAGTAGCCAAATCGCTTGCTCACAACTTTAATGTCAGTAGCTCACAAAGTAGAATTTTTGCTCACAAGACTCCACAGCTTAGAGGGAACATTGCAGAGGACCCCCAAGAACAACATGGGGGGGGGGAGTCAGAGGTCTCTTCAGAAAGGGAGAATCAGTGCAAGCCATCACTTTCCATCAGCATTTCCACTGGGATCCAGTCCAATGAGATTTATGTTGGTGTAAACATGCTCCAGACTCTTCAGCACCACTTGATTGATTGCTAATTGCTCATTACTTTCAGAACAGCAGCTCCTTGCGTCAGGAGAGGGAGGCCTCACCTTTGCATCCCCATCTCTAGACAGTGAGAGGACTTTACTCTCACAGGGTGTGGTGATCTTTAAAAAGCTGGGAGGTACAGGATGGGGCGGAAGACATGGTCAGATGCTGTAGAGGTGCCTCCCTATTGCACAAGCCACAGGCTGCACAATACTTCCAGCAAGCATGTTTTTGCAAGCTGAATCACACAGGTGCCAAGTCCCTACCCCTCTTTTGTTCTGGGGTAATTTTTAATATTAACACTCCTTGTTAAGGGGATCAAAAAAGGGAATGGATGGCAATTAAAAAAAAATTATGTACAGCCCAGAACAATGAGCAAGTTGTAGCAAAGGTAGAGACTTACTGTGGTGATAAACTGAAGCAAATCTCTCCCTCTCAGTACAAACCTCTTCTGATCAACTCTGCAGCGAAGCAAATAGCCACTCAGCCATCATTCTTCCCAGGAAAACCCAAGAGCATAGAAAGAATCTTGCTGGTTCAGACCCAGTGTCACCTTAGTTCAGCATTCTAATTCCACCCATAGCTGGCCAGATGCTTCCAGGAAATCTACAAGCAGAGCATGAAGATAAAACCCCTCATGCTCTGTCCTGACCTGGATAGCCCAGGCAAGCCCAGTCTAATCAGATCTCGGAAGCTAAGCAGGGGCAACCCTGGCAAGTACTTGGAAGGGAGACCTCCAAGGAATACCAGGGCTGGGATGCAGAGGCAGGCAATAGTAAGCCACCTCTCTGAAACATTCAAGCCCCACTAGGGGTCGCCAGGAGTCAACCATGACTTCCAGGCACACACACACAAAATACTCTCTCACACACAAAAAGATAAAACCCCTCACCTCTTGTTGCCCACCTCAAATAGTGCTATTCACTGGCATATTGCTTCTGCCTCGGAACAGGTAGGCTCCATCACGGGTGATAGCCACTGATCAACTTTTCCTCCATTGAATTGTCTAAACCTCATTTTAAAGCCTTCTAAGCCAGCGGCCAACACCACCACATTTTGAGGCCATGAATTCCATAAATTAATTATGCACTGCACCCACTGTGTGACAGAATACTCTGGTACTTGCAGAGATGTCTGGGGAAATATCCCAGCCTGCCTGGCTCCATGGGGTTGTAAAAGCCCCAAGCTTACAGGCTGGGCAGGGAATGACAGTTGTGATCCCCCCCCCCCCCGTGGCAGCCTGTGATGATTTGGGGCAATAAGCAACCACTTGGGTTGCTTGTTTGTGGCAAACTGGCTGTGGGCACAAAGACATTTAGCTGAGGTCCTCTTTTGCTCACACAGTACTTGCTAGCAAGTAGGACTAAGCTATCCAGATGTGCACGACACAAGAACTGAGTCATCACGTTGGTTCAGTTTTCATAGAAGGTATGGTTTGTTGAATAAAAATTATATCTGATAGACAAGTGGAACGTGGACTGAGCTCCATGTTTTGGGCAATGCATTTTCCTAGTGTACATATCTATTCCGAACAGGTGCTTGCACAATGGTGAAATCTACTCCTCTGCTAAGTTAAACAAGTGGCAGATGATGATTAAGTAGACCAAACAACTCTACAGAGCTCTATCAAGTGAAAATATTTTACAATTAAATTGTAGACTTTGTGTACAGGCGAGGCAAGACAAATTGTTCCACATCAAACACTGCACTAGAAATGCTGTGAGCTGAAGGGCTGCTAACAATCTGCATACTGTAATTGTAAGCAGTGGACATAATTTGCATTTCAATAACATGAACCTGGCGGGTGCCACGCTATGGCAGCAGGACATGTCACTCACCTTCTGTGATGTGCGAGAAAGATAAATGCATGTTAACAACCTCAAAGAAAAGTACATGGAATGCAGAGACTCCCAAGCCACTATGAGATACTTGCATCTTTCTGGGAGTAATGAGTTCCGTGCTTCTCATATAATCCTTGAAGAGAAAATTTCACTTGGCAGCTTCCTACATTTTCAGCCAGGCACTGCTGCACACAAGCAGGGCACGTCAAGCATATGAGAAGTACCCAACTAATGTGTGTCACACAGAAAGGATGTGCGTCCTGTGCCACAAATCAGAGCCATGTGAAGAAGAATGCGAGAAGAGTCTTGGCGGATGAGACCAAGGGGCCATCTAGTTCAGCATTCCATTTGCCATAATGAGCAGCCAGATGTTCCAGGATTCTCACAGGCAGGGCAAGAAACCAGTGCCCCCCCAGTTGTTTGCCCTCAGCATCTGGTGCTCAGAGGTCCTCGCATCTTTGAACACGGAAGTTCCATTTAGCTATCAAAGTATACAGTCGGATGGCCCCAGTGTGGAGGTACCTAAACTGCAAATGTGGCTTCTGGGATGCCTTCTGTCCTCATAATTAAAAAGGGAGCCATAAGTACACTCTTGAAGGTAACTATAGAAGTCTGATGAACAATTGGGCTGTGATCCTAAGCATACCTATGTGGAAGCAAGTCACGAATTGTATTTACTTTGGAAAAACCATGCTTAGGATTGATGTACCAGAACAAATTTTAGAGACTAGTAACAAGCAGAAACAGGAGAGCACTCAAGACTTCTGCATCCTGCTGCACCTCATAATTTCCCCAAAGGAACTCTGTTCACCTTTTCCAGGAGCAAGTTGTCCATGAACCAGGGTTGAGCTCATGGTGTCCTTTCAGATGTTCCTAAATTCAGCAGAAATTCTGTCACCTACAAACACCCCTATAAAAGGAATACAGGTCTGCACACCCCAGATTTCAACTTGGTTCTTTGTCAATAATTTTGACATTTAAAGTACTAGTTTGATCAGCAGAATGATACTTAATTCTGACGTATGTAGTTACACCTATATGAAAAAGCAGTTCTTTTTTAAAAAAGCATACTTAATAACAGTCTTTCAAATCCATATTTAGATTCAAAATTGCACAGTAATTCAGAACCTGCCATAGGATTTAGCAAATATGTTGGGTGTTCTGCTGAAATTCAAGCTATTATTTAGGCACTGTACCGTATTTCAACATCTATTTAAAGAAATAGATTTGTGGTACAAAATTATCCAGTGCTTAAATGTAAATGATAGACCACAGTTTCTACTGATGCTTTCCATCTCTGTTAAGAGTTCACGCTACCTGCAACAAGGACAGAGAAGAAGAATGCGCTGTTGAGTCACAACCAACTCATGGGAACCCCATCCACGGGTATTTCAAGCAAAAGATGAGCAAAGGTTGTTTGTAGTAACCCCAGTCTTCCCTGGTGGCCTCCCATCCAAATACTAACCACGGCCAACCATGCACAGAAGCCAAAGCACCCCCCCCATTTTTGCCCTCAGCACTGGTATTCCGAGCATTACAGAAGGTTCAATTTAGCCATTGTGGCTAACAGCCATGATAAGCCTGTCTCTCGTGACTTTGTGTAACCTCCTTTTAAAGTCAATTAAACTAGTGGCCGTCTTATGGTGGTAAATTCTACAAGCCAATCACTCTAAAGCAGGGCAGACACATGAAGCTGCTTTGTACAGTCAACCCACTGCTCTATTTATCTTCAGTCCTCCAACTGGCAGCTGCTCTTCTCCAGGCCCTTTTCCAGCCCTTCCCTGGAGACAGGACCCGGGGGGGGGATTCAAAGCATGTGCCCGGCCACAGAGATCAGCCCCCTCCCCAGGCTGTCTGCAATCATATTATGCAAGCAGAACATTTTATAATCAGTTCAGAATTCAGTGCCTTCCACACCAACCGCCAGAATCTGTTCTTTAAAAAAGAAAAGAAAAAGAAAATACTATTTCCTTTAAATTATCTTTAAACTGGGAAGTTTATTAAACAAACAAGCCAAAGGTAAATCAATTTACAGTCATTATGTCTATCAGAAGGAAAGTGCATGTACATTTTATTCATTTTTGTTTTGGATTCCTTATACTGTTTTTTAAAAAATTCTTCTTATACTTCTTCATTTTATTTTATTCTGCACTTGTTTTCATTGATTTTAATGACAGACAGAATGCCACCCATGCAGCTGAGATGAAATTCTCAAGAACTATGCCCCTCGCCCAGTGGATCTTCTTTGATGAATTTCAAGCAGAAAGGGTTCCTCTTCATAGGCTATTGAATTTTTCAGTTGCCAAATGGGCACAGGAAATTGTGACAACATTGATAAGTTAGTTTCTTCTCATTTCCCACAATCTTCAAGGATCATTGTTCTCCCAGTCTTCTGTGGTGTTACCTGCCTTCCTTCTAGAGGGTACATGTGTGTCTCTTTCACTTCTCTCTCTCTCTCTTTAATTATTATTATTTTATTCAAAGATAAGTCAAATATACAGAAGAAACCAGGAAGCATAAACATTAATGCATTCAACACTATTACAACTAAGTGTGAACATATACACCTACAACATTTCGATGACTCTATATAGCTCAATGATCTACAATACTCACATCTTAATAGTAGGATACTAGGGACCATAACAAAGGTTATAAGGCTTAAGTCTCCTTCCCTTCTCAATGTACTGCCTGTCATGAGAAAAGGTAGCTTTTGCTTCTATTCCCCTCTCTCTGACAAAATGTTCTAATTCTTCTGATTGGAATTTACTTGTCAGATTATCTACAAAGTTAACTCTTTTAACCTTGCTACCCCTCTTGCTGGTCTTGCCTTTTTGTTGTTGTTGTTGCAAAAGCCCACAGCAAGTTGCCAGAATAGTCTTTTCTGAAGATCTATGGAATTTCCAGTTGGATCCAATGGTGGGAGGGCTCTAGCAGAGGAGTATTGCACTAAGGAAAGTCCATGATAGTCACATTAGTCCCCTTTCCGTTTGTGCAAGCTATTGCAGAAACCATTCCCGAAATGAACTATGCTCCCTCCTCCTCCAATCCAAATTAAACCTAAATGTTGAAATGTCTTTCTCAGTATAGGGATGTGATTCTATGACTAGACAGTGCCCTTTAGCACCACCCCTACATACCCCAAATTGCTTTCAGGTACACATAGGAATTTAGGACCCAGTTATCAATCAGGCAAATCTCAGGAGGTATCAGGTGTGTGAACAGGGCAGGGTCCCACTGGACTCTTCCTTATTCTGGAGCCTTCTGGCAATTTTCTCCCTTCCATGTGAGGGGGGGGGAAGACCAGGTTGATTGTGTTTGTGTAAAAAGATGGGGTGGGGGAGATGGAATGGAGCAAAAGTGAGACTGGATTACAGACAGCAATGAGACAGGCAAGAGAAGGAAGAAAAAAGGAAGAAGAATGGAGAGGGAGAAACTGGCAGGGACATAATGAAAAGAACATGGATATGAGTGGACTGAAGAATGAAGAGCATGAAGGCAAGAGAAAAATAGTGGAGCTCACAAAACTCTCTGTGACTGATTTTTTTCCGACAAACGTCTGCTCACCAGCACCGCCCACTGAAAAAGACTCAGCTGCACTTTGTGTTCTCCCCTCATTTCACTGCTTATAAAATGATTACCTCTGATGTATTTATTTATGTAACACACTTCAGTGCTCTCCAGATACGGTGCCAGAACAAACAGAAGCCAAAAGGTTGTGCAGCAGCAGCTGATCTCTCCATGTCTCTCCCCCCCCCCCCCCCCGCATTCCCCAGCAGCCTATGACTGCAGTGTTCATTTAGCCAAACACACGTGAAATGTAAAATTGAACAGGGAAGGGAAATGCATATTCAGACACCTATACAAACACATATCATTGTGGAGCTACAAGGGAAAATGCGAAAGCAGCTTTTGTCAGACTGGATTGTCTGGGGAAGAACACCAAACGAGAAGGTCCGAGATGGCTGCAGCTGAGCCAGTTGACCCCTTCCTGACCAAATTCCTTTTCATCTGCTCTCCTCCATAACCTTTCCTCTCTAGGCTCTTGTCAAGAGAGACAGCCACCTTTGCACTGATCAGCCTGAGTGTCTTAAAACATCAACATTTGTAAATTTAAAACAGCAGCTTATTTCCTGTTGTGCCATCCAAGCATGAAGAATACTGGGGAGAGTTTCATGTCAAACGCTTCAGGTGGGTAGCCGTGTTGATCTGAAGCATCAGAAAAAGAAATTGAGTCCAGTGGCTAGCTCATGGTTTTCTAGCCTCCGGCTCACACATTTTTGTCTTAGTTCAGGAAGGATGGATCCAGAGCAAACTGATTTATGCAGCAGCCAAATTGCTCACTGACAACTTTAATGCCAGTAGCTCACAAAGTAGAATTTTTGCTCACAAGACTCCACGGCTTAGAGGGAGCACTGGTTGCCTCCACTGTTTGCAGAAAATATTTGCCTCAGGAGTACATGGGAGTGGAGGCAGGAGTGGAAAAGTGAATGTCTAGGTCAATGGGTTTTCAAGGGTGTAATTCTGCTTTAAGATGGCACTATAAGACATGGATTGCCATCTCCCCGACTCCTCAGCTTTCCGAGCAACTCTGAATTGTAACCCCCAGTCTTATGCTTTCCAGTATCTCTTTGAAGACGAATGCAGGTTCACTTGTTAAATCAGCAAAGGACTCAAGAGTCTGGTCGTAAGCAAATCACTTTTCCAAGAGAGCCAACAGCATGCCATACTGCAGATCTATGGTTTGTTCTAAGATTTCTGTGCATGCCTGCTTATGGTAACTACTGCACATGCAAACAGGAGACAGGAGGCAATAATCTGGCACTAGGAGTTAATGTCATTTTAAACTTAGCACATAGCTAATTTCCAAATTACTGTATTTTATGCTAAATAGCCCACCTCTTGATTGTGATTGTCCAGAGATACCAAGCTGGATATACCGAGCTGTGTGGGGAAGGAGTCCTCTGAATTCAGCTATTCAGCGTGACACCACTGGACATCGTCAGGCCCTACCCCATGAGTCCCAGGTTTCGGATGGTGGCACCCTCCCCCCTATACTCCTGGCCCCTCCCTATAAAAAGTCTGGCTATGGGCCTGAGGAAAAGGCCAGAGGAACCAATAATCAGAGACAGATGGCATGGAGCCAGGAGAATTTGTAGGAGGGAAGAAAAGATAAAGGTGAGAAGGTGCAGAGTAGGGAGAAACAGGAGAAGAATGAAGGTGTGCAGGGGAGGAGTGAATGAATGAAAGAGACTTGACTCCATGATCCACAGAGATGAACACTTTGGTCTTTCCCTTTTGTTTAGAGATGCACAGAACAGTTCGTGCCGACATGGATTCAGCAGAATTATATGCATGTGAAGCAGGGAACATCCATCCTGCTATGCTGGCTGTTAGTTAAAGTCAACCGTTCAAGACACTGCTGTTTGCTCAGGCAGGCTGCAGAGACATCGCTCCTCTTCCCAGATGACGCTATTCCAGCACTTCTGCTGCCAAGAAATCCCCGTTTCCCAGCGCTAAAACCACCAGCTGTAATTGCTGGGAAAGTGCCAAAGATGTGGTAAAGACATCTACTGCCACTTCTATTTTCCCTTAAAAAGAGATTCTCTCTGTTTTCGCCCCAGGAGGGCAAATAGCAACCGTGATGGGTGACTGAGATCAGGGACGTTTTCTCTAAGTTGCAGAGAGAAAAAGTTAAACTCCTCCCTCCTCCACCATCTCAGCCCATACCACAGTGGGAGGGCACATCTGATATTGAGGGGAAAAAAACCAGAAATGTCATAAAACTCTTTTCGCAAATCTCCTGTATCTTTTCTAGTTTGACCCAGAGATTCCTGTCCCCACAACCACAGCTATTTCATGAGGATGTGTGGATGTGAGGATGATGGTTGTGCTTGGAGCTATGGCACCTGAAGGACTGTCCCTCCAACATCACTGCTCGATGCATCTCTTATGCCTGCATGTGTTCTTTGGCATGACCTGCCGATTTTCAGCTCTTCTCCCCACCCCCCCCATCTTTTCTTGAGAGACTATGCACTCATCCTCTGTGCCGTGCTGGTTGTACAGTCTACAATTTGCAGATAGGTCAGATTCCCCAGAGTGAAGCTGTCCCCCTGCCCCCTAGTACACCAGAGTGACGGTATCACTTCTTATGGCTTGGACTGATAAAACTGTTAAGAGGGGGAAGCTTTATCCCCTGGACAAAAGACCAAAGGCCACAGGTAGCTGCACACTGACCAAATTGTCTATAGGAGTGTGAGTCTTCCCCCAATGCTGTGCAGCACAATTTCTCAGAGCAATTCCCTTATATGACAGCAAGTTCTGGTGGATCATGTTGCCAAAGTCATTGTTCCAATTCATTTCAATGCTGCCAGTCCTAAATGTTTGTTTGCCAGTGTTGCACCTCAATGGCTTTAAACCTGGTTTCAGTATTAAAACATTCATTTAGGCACCGTTGTGAATGTGTTTTTGGTGCCACGTCAGCTGAGCTATTCCAGCACCATTTGGGAGAATGGCCTGTGGGGACGACTTGGACTACAGACAGAAATTCTCTCCCATTCCAGGTAATTGTAACAGGTTGGCAAAGCCTGCGGGAAATGACCATCTGTTAACAGATGTCAGTTTTGCTGGCTTGTAAGCACAGCTGGCTTAGTATCCCCTTGGGCAGCCTTGGGAGAGATGGATCTAACACTGTGAGGCTGCACATAAAGGGGCAGCAAGGACATGTTAAGCAAGCATTATGGCTCTTTTGGATTACTGATGTGGCAGTGATTTAGATTTGGAGAAATGGGGACAGCCTTGATTCATCGGCATGGATGCTTTGTCCCCCAACAGTAAGCCAGAGAAAGAGTCAGTTCACATCTGGATAGTTATTTTTTCAATAACCAGACCTCATTGCGTCGGCCATAGGGCTTCATGGGGGGATCATAGCCATTGCAAAAATAGAAGTCTTCATGGAAGGTTGCCTCATTTCCTAAAGTAGAAGTCAGCTTGGCTGCATAATTCACATAATCCCCTTCTTTGGCATAGCCTCCAAATTGCCTAGGAAACAAGAAAAAAATGGAGGCTCATGATGAGTGGACTGATCCCAGGGAGTAATGGAAGGATACGAGGAAGAAACAGAGCAACACGTTTCATTAGGTCAGCTAATGGCAACAAGCACTTTTCTGCAATGTATCTACTCTTTGCATGGAGGTGGACTTCTGAGCACAGCAACTGATTCAGGTACCAGATCTGGGTGCTGGTATGAATAACAGACTAGGAGACAGTCCAATCTGGTCTATTGGATGCAAATCTATCCATCAGATCTACTTAATGCAATTCTGCCTTCAGTCTCAGCAAAAAAGGTGGGCAATCAATAGAAGTAAATAAATACTAAATAAAATTCCCTGGGGCACTTCTCCCCTGCAAACCCCATTCAGATGAGCAGGAGTGGCACAATGGCATGGTTGTGGTCTCCTTCATTTCAAAGAGACTTGGGGAGAGGAATCACCCAGTAAATGGGGTCCTAATTTCCTGCCTCAGGCACCAACAGGGTTTTGGTCCTGCCCTGCCTCAGGTGCACTGTGCTCTGGATCCTGTAGCCTAATCATGGAGGAGAAAGGAGTGGCTGGCAGTTGGACCAGTCACTGAGGAGAGGGCTGAACAGTGTAGGGTTTCATCCCTTCCAACTTTCTGACTCTGCAATAATGTCTTCACAACAACTTAAGAGGCCTTTAGCATATCAGCAAAATCTTGACAGACAGGAGAACATATAAAACTGGTACAGTGCACCAAGAAGCAAATGTATTTGCTCAGCCCATTCTTTTCCACATCCTGTCCTACCATCTTTTTTTACCTAAAACTTCACAAAATAAATTCATCAGATCTGTCAAACAACAAATCTAGCCAATCCCTGGCTACAGGGGGGAAATAGTGGAAAGAGATCTGTCGGACTTCTGTGGGATGTGTGTGGGTTTTTTTAAAAAAAGATCCACTCCTATTTGCCCAGATGTCAGTCAGGGTTAGAACCAGCAATTTCAGCAGCAATTTCAGAAAATGTCAGTCAAGAGAACTTCATCTACCAGAACACCATAAAAAGCTGTTATCGTTAAGCTGATTGCCACAAAAGGAACATTTGCTGAGAAAGGCCTAATGCGACATTTCATGTCTGACGTTCCGAATGAACCACAGAGGCTGGTCTTTCACAAGCTTTTTGCTGTGCCCATATAATTAAAGTTGATTCCCAACCCCCCTGTCCCCAAAAAGAGACATTTGAAATATGGCGCTTGACAGCAGAATTCTTCACAATAATTTCAATGCAGTTCAGCTTTCCCTTGATATGAGAGTGACACCCAAAGGCTTGCTTAGGCCCTACAATCTGCAGCATCACTCCCCTGGGTGTTCATAGCAGGCAGAATTCATTCAGGTTCTCTCAGGCTGAGTTTAAAGGGACTGCCACACTGAAAGTGACAGGCTATCAATCCTCAATACATTTGTTCATGTCGCTAATGGATTTAGTATTTGAGACAGTGATGGAAAGCAGTTGCATAAGGGAGCAACCATGGTCTCCGTGGCATCTGAGAATAGCTCAAATAACCAAATATCTGCTCCTCAGGAATGGCTTCCTTGAGTGGCTTGAACCCTGGGCTTTCATGGCACAGGGTAGATCTTCACACAGATGTAAGACAAGTAAACAAGAGAGGGAGGAACTAAACCCCAAACATCCAAGTGTCTCACTGATACTAGAGGACAAATTAAATGATATGGTTGACATGAGTCGGGTCAGGGGAGCAGTTGTGGGGGGGGGTAGTTTGCCCCATTGTGGGGCTGCACGTGTACTGACTATAGCCATGTGGAGCTTCACAGTGGGGCAAACAGGCTGTTTTTGCTTGATAAAACAGTGTAGGCGGGAAGGCCATGTCATGCTCCTGAGCCAAACTGAGCTCCAGTATGTTTGAGAATGTTAGTTCCCTGATAGCAAAGCTGCTAAAAAAAAGTAAAGAACCAGCACTGGGGCTTTGTTGTGTAGATTTGCATGACATGTATGCCATGGAATTAGTTTCCCTGTGACCTACTGTTTGCACCGGAGCAAATGTTAGCTTCCCTGAGGTTCCTCTGTGGAGCCTCAAGAGAGGTAAGTGCTTCACATGTTCCAGAGCTGAACCCTGGTATTGAATACTGGCAACCAAGGCTGAGTACCTGGTCTCTGCCCAAAGGAATTTACAGTCTAAATATCAATAGTGTAAGCACAATAAACATGAAGTCCTGTTTTAAGATTGCCATGAAATTCACCCTACTGAATGCAGATATTTGACTTTTTCAGGGTTACTTTAGTTCCCGTGAAATTTTAAAAACCCTGTTTCATTTGTGCTAGAAAATAAGTGTGATACTTAATTGTCTCAGCTAGCTAGGAGCTCTGTTTAGTGTCCTATAGACAGCCAATCATCTCACAGCTAGCTCAGTAGTGGTGCCCAGTCTGTATCATGGCATATAACCCACCGGCGCCAAACCCTGGCTTGGGAAACCTACGTGGAGTAAACAGTCATTCCTTCTCTCTCTTCAATCTGGATTTCCTCATCACTGGGCAATGGAGGACTGGCCTGGAACTGGCTTGGGATGCGTAGCAAGACTTTCACCTTCTGTTGCAATGACCCATCCTGCCCAGGAAACACAGTGGTGCACACGGGAGCCATTATTCCCATCCCAGCTCCTAAAACAGAAATAGGTCACAAAGCCACCTTTCATCACAGAAGCAGCAATGATCTTGAGATCTCAGTCCCCCTCCACCACCATGTGATGTAAATTCACAACTCAACTACATGAGTTAAAGGGGAAATCAAGAACGTCCATAAAGCTTCTCACCCTGGTCATTGCTTCCTCCAACGTATTTGAGGAGTTTCAGAACTGCTTCATGTAAGGCCTCGTCAAACGGCTTTCCGGTGAGCTCAACAGTAGCAAATTTGCCACCGTCATACTCCCTTTCTTCATACGCTACATCATCCTGATAGTAAAACAAACGGTTGGGAATATCTTTGTTAGACTTGTCAATTGTTCTTTCTTAATGATTCAGAATGACAAAGAACACTAAAAAGCTCTGTAACATTAAAATAAATGCCCATTAAAAGACAAAGCCCATCAAAAGATAAAAGTTACCCCACTTAACTCCAGCCATTAATTATATGCCCAAACAAGGTCTTTATTAGGCTTTCAGGAAAAGATCATGATGAAACTGTAGTTAGTGTACAAAGAAAATTCATTATATCTCACACACCTTCTGGGGAAAAGCCGAGATCTGTTTCTGAGGAAGAGACCTAGAGCAAGCATCACACTTGCTGCCAAGCCAGGCTATGATTTTTAAACTGTTGTATATCTTATTAGTTGCATCTATAATGTATCAAGAATAATTTGTTGCTTGTAAGTTTATATTTGCTTTCATTATTTAAATGTAATGTGGAAAGCAATAAAATATTGATTAGCCTGCAGCTCTAAGCCCTGTTGTCATATTTCCGATAAATATGAACGGATGGTAAGACATGATAAACAACTTCTTTGGGCTGGGCCTCTTGAGACCTGTGCCTGGGGAGAACGCTAGGTTTGATAAGCAGCTGAGAAGACACTGATGGGGGGAAACACACACTGCATAATCCAAGCTGCTTTGGGCTATTGATTATTCTGGAGTGTCACAAAATTTATGGCCACAAATATGCTTTCTCTCACTATTTGAACAGGTCAGTATGTTAAGACTGCAGCTGGAAAAAGTTGCTGGCAAAAGTAAGGTATAACAAGAAACCTAGCAGTCAAAGACTCCAGCATTATGCGTTTGGAGACAAATTCTTTTAAGTATGGAATGTCCAATTAACTTTTGGACAATTACATCTTTCAGAAGGTGGAGAGAAGAACAATGGGACTGGCTCTCCTTGACTTGATGAGAACCAATAAGGAATGCTTGGTTGATGGAATGAAAGTAGCATGAACTTTGCCGGAAGGTGGCCACATCATGCTGGGATTCTTGATTATATGGAAAGCAAAAGGTGGATGGAGTCAAATAAGACCCCCAAACTTCAGGCAATCTGATTTAACAAATTTAGACAAAAGCTAGGTAGGATTCCCTGGCTAGATAATCTATGAGTTAAAGGACTCCCAACAAGAGTAAGACTTCCTAAAAATGGAATTAACAAAGGCAAAATCACAATCAGTATTACTGATGGAAGAAAAATGGGAGCTGTCTAAAGAAGCCAATATAGGTATCTAAGAAGCCAAGTGGCCAGGTGGAAATCAAAAGGGACATGCATAAGAAATGGGAGAAGGGGCAGGTAGTAGGTGTGTCTATGATGAGTTGCTCAGACTCAAGGCCAAACTACTGCATTCCTCAGTCCACCATGGGGACACAATTTCATTTTTGGTCCCTGCTGCAGGGTTCAATCCTTCTGGGGACCACAGGATGCAGAATTGAGGGGCTCCTGTCCTCCCTTCCCCCATGCCATTTTCAAGAGCCAATGTTTCAACTCTTGAAAATGGCATGGAGTGGACAGGAACCCCTTATTCCCCCTCACCGCAGTTCCCAGCAGGAGGATCTTTGCCTCAATTTTTTGAAAAGTTAAAAAAATACCAGAGACACAGTATCGCCTAGTTTGGCCCCCATAGCGACAGTGTTGGTAAAGCTAAAACTAACATTGACAAGGGACACTGAGAACAGCAAAAAGGGTTTGTTACCTACTGTGTCTGAAGGAAGAGGTTAGGCCCCCTGCTCAGTGAAGATGGTGAAATGTTAACAGGTTAAAGAGAAAAGATGAAAGTACTCAACTCATTTTACCTTTATCACCTCCCAAAAGTGAATTTTGTGCAACTCTGCAGAAGTAGTATCTGTGGTGAGGGTTGAAGCTCAAAATTGCTAACAAGTTGGCCAGGGAATACCTGGCTTCTTTGAATGAGTTAAAACCTTCAGGACAGATAAACTGCATACTGAAATAGCAAAAGAACTTGCTGCTGTACTCAGAACCTCTGGCTATCATCTGTGAGAAATCCTGGAGGACAGGTGAGGTGCCACAAGACAACAGATGGGTAAAGGTTATTCCTGTCTTACAAAATGCGGAAGCAGGAAACCACAGACCACTCATTCTGCCTGATACCATGGAAGATACCAGAACAGATGATAAAGCAGTCAGTCTGTAAGCATCTTGAAAAGAATGCCATGATTAGTAAGAAGCCAGCTTGGATTTGTCAAAAATAAATCCTATCAGAGTGCTTTTATCTCTTTTTTAAAAATCAGGTTACTAGCTTAGTGGTTTAAGGGGATGGTGTGGATGTAATATATATCTTGATATTACCAAAGCATTTGACAAAGTTCCCCATAATATCTTAATTATGTGAGCTTTTCAACATTTTTTATCCATAACCTGGATGAAGGGGTGGAGCAAATCCTTCTCAGGTGTGTAGATGGCACAAAACATCTGCGAGAGGCAGGTGAGAGAGACAGCTAACACCTGAGAACTTGGACCAATTTCACACAAGAGCTGCGCCGCAGTCGCACCTCCCTTTGCCCCACTTCTATTGGTCAATTTCCCACGCAAAGCCACACGGCCACATTTTGACCTGTGGCTTCACCCAATTTTCCCCGCAGTTTTGTGGTCCTAAAAAAACCAGGATCATGAAACCGCGGGGAAAAGCGGGCGAAGCCACGGGTCAAAATGCGGCCACATGGCTTCAAGTGGGAAATTGACCAATAGAAGCGGGGCAAAGGGAGATGCGACCACGGCGCAGCTCTTGTGTGAAATCAGTCACAATGTTTATTTTCTATACTTAGATTATCTCTGTATACATGTAGGGGGTCTTAATATGGTGCACTTGTGCTTTAATTTATCATTTGCTGTATGCTGGTCCCTGCCACATGGCAGGAAAAACGACGGGCGAAGCGCAGCTAATCTGAGCAGCACCAAAGTTGAGACGCCGCGGTGGGATCCCATGGATCCCCTGAGCCGCGGCGCTGTGGCTCCCTGGCACAATCAGATGCCGAGAAAGTGATGGTGGGAAGGGGAGGCTGGCGAACTGCACATGCTCACACATGCGCAGTTCGGCCAGGAGCACGGTATGCGCCGGCGCAAGGACGCGCCAGCGATCCCACAGCCGCACTTGCCGCGGCCCTTCAGGATGAACCACCCAGGTAGGTGGTTCTTTTTTGGTTCGGAGTTTTGGGCGGGAGGGACGGATCGGGGACGGCTGGGCAACGCTTCCCAGATGTTGCCGTGGGATCGCGCCCATTTGCCGCGCATCCGTTCCGTCCCTCTCCCAGCCCATTTCCTCACGTGTTACCGGGGCCATTGTATAGCTTTCTTGGTTTCGTAAGTCACTGCAAATATCAGGTTTGGTGGAAAGGTGGATAACAGAGTTCATATAAAAGAGAACATAAGAGTTGGATTCTACCAGATCCAAACGTAATGCACTTGTGCATATGGTCCTACCTCCCCCCTCTCCCAGTCGCTCCCTTTTGACCACCAATAAGTTTTTTTTAATTAAACAAAGTATTTGTCCATTGATTCAAATTTAAAGGGGTCTCCATAATTTCTAAAGCTATTTTCTCCTTTTCCCAAGTCAAGCCAGTCTCTTCATTAACTGGCAATATTAGTTGGCTGACTGTCTTAGTTTCCTTAGATGATCCCAATAAAAGATCTTCACTCCTATTTGAGAGATGAGCTACCGAGATGTTCTTCTCTAGAAAATTCATTTGTTTGTTTGATTCCTTTTCCCTACTTCTATAGGAAGTTCCTACTTGGCTTGTAATTGCTGTCTTCGGAGGGTTTCCAATGTGATCCTGAATTATTTTAAGCTGATTTGCAATTTCATTAAGTCGTTGAAAAACCTCAATTATTGTCTTGGCTATGAGGCGACCACCAATAAGTTGATGCTGGGGAGTCAGGTGAGTCTTGTGAACAAAATGCCCTGGGGCTGTAGGGAGAAGGGGACACTGGGTGAAACACCCCCCTGCCACTTTTTACATCAAGGGAAGTGCTGCTATGGGAAGAAAGAATTCAGGGACAATTTTGCCCTATTTCAACCTTTTCCCTGAAGCCCCCTGTGCTCCATAGCATTTTGTCCACATACTGTAACTCACCCCCCCAGCATCAACTTTTTGGGACTGAAAGGGGGTTGCTGTGGGGGTGGGTGGGAAAGAGCAGAATCCCTACAAGCAGCACATCAGCAGAAAACAGAACAGGCTGGCCTAGGACTTATTACCCTGTTGCATTAAATCTGTTCCTTAACTGGGGGAAGGATTAAAAATGGCACCCCCACCTGTAGCTTGAAGTGGTACGATTCACTCTGCCACCTCAGGGTTCCATCACCTCATTCTCTTAAATGGGTAAAGCACCTCTCAGTAAACTATACTGGCCAGAAAGTTGGGTTTGGAGCTTAAACGTAGAGTTGAAACTCAATCAATCACTGAAATTCACTGTGTAACCCCGGACAAGTCCCAGGGCCAAAGATGATACATCCACAGGTTTAAACACAGAATTGCCTCCATCATGGAACATGTGTGTATTTTTAAAAGCAAAAAGAGATGCTCAGGTGAATCCTCTATACCCACACCCACACCATGTTTTTCTCGAAGCTACAATCACTTCCAGCATCAGAGAGCTGTCTGGGAGAAAAGGGCGTGGAGAGAAGAGCTGCAGGAAACAAAGCCATAACTGGAGAGAGCATTCTGCATTCACTATCATATTTACACTGTTCTCTCCTCAGAGGTTAAGACACTGAACTGCAGGCTGGAAGGTCGGTAGTTCAGCAGTTTGAGACCCTAATGCCGCGATATGGAGTGAGCGTCTGTCTCTGGCCCCAGCTCCTGCCAACTTAGCAGTTCGAAAGCAAGAAATCACAAGTAAATAAATAAGTACTGCTTCGGTGGGAAGGTAACAGCATTCCGTGCGCCTTGGCATTTAGTCATGCCGGCCACATGACCACAGAAACGTCTTCGGACAGCCCTGGCTCTTCAGCTTGGAAACAGAGATGAGCACCGCCCCCTAGAGTCAGATTCAACTAGCTTTCGAGCAAGGGAAAGCTTTACCATTACCCCTCCATTTTATCCTCACAATAACCCTGTGAAGTAACTTGGGCTGAGAGAGCATTTCTGACTAGCTTTATGGCAGAGCAAGGATTTGAACCCGGGATCTAACCACCACTACTCTACCACTCCCACACCCCTCTTGATTTAGCACATTTTCTCTTTCTAAATAACGGGGGAAGTCCCTGGTTTATACATACAGAACTGCTGCCATCACATTTAGTCTGGACTTATGTCTCAGCCTAACCTACTTCTCACGACGGAGGTGACACTAAGCCAGCTCTCTGAATTCCATGGAGGAAGGCTGAGATACAAATGGTGCCAGACAAGAACAACCAAACTAGTGCCAAAGAGAGAACTACTAGGAGAAAAACACAGGCAGCTGTGGAGCAGCAGGCAACTGACATTGTTTGGCCGTCCACTTCAAGAAAGGAAGACTGATCACTGTGAATTGACTTAACACTGACTGTATCTAAATTCCACATGCCTTAAGACTTCGGAAACTGGGCTATTCATCTCTCCTTATATATAATCCTCTTTTCATGTAACTCTTTTCTGAACATTCCACATGCTCTCACAGCCTTTGGCTTCCTGACCTGTCACTCTGACGGTGTGCCAATGACTGCATGCCGGGTGCTGGGTCTGCTCCCCTGCCCCTTCAGCCACTGTGCCCTGTCAGAACGGCTTTCTCTCTTGACGAAGACACTTCTCCTGCCTGCCTCCTGTGTGGGAATAACTCTTCCCTCAGTGGCTGTTGATAGGTGTAATGAAATGGCAGTTACCTGTGTTTGTAAGATAGCTGTGGTTCTTTGTTTAAAATGTCCCCCCATCAGGTTTAATTGAGCTGTAGTTCCAGAGGGAGGCAGCAGAAATTCAGCCACTCCACAGTCAGCTGGACTGGGGAATGAATGGAAGTTTTCCTGCTCCCTTGGGCAAGAGAGAGACGCTAAAGTACAGGTGAGCCCACAACCTCCAGAAGTAGAGACTATTGTGTGTAGAGAAAGAGGATTGCATTTAACGCCTGTTGATTTATGCTCTGTTGGTTCATAGTGTGTGCTTACTCCTACAGTGTCAACTTTCCAGGGATCCCTCAAAGATTGAGGATTCCATCTCCAAATAGGGAGATTTGGCCAGAGAGGTCCCACTGTCCCTCTAAAAAGGCAGTGACGATTCCATGAGTGGCAGCGGTGAACTTAAGGAGATACACCCACGGGACGAGGGTGGGAGGCAAACAGCTGAGTTGTAAACTGGAGCCCGTTTTGCCATAGTAGGCAACCAAGCTTAGTTCAGACAAAGGAAACCCTTTGCAGGCCTTTGTGAGGAACTCACTGGGGCCAGTCCTGACTAGGGTTGCCAGCTCCAGGTAGGAAGATTCCTGGAGATTTTCTGGTAGAGTCTATGGAAGCCAGGGTTTGGGGAGGGGAGAGGCCTTGGCTGAACAGAATGCCATACAGCCCACCTTCCACGGCAGTTATTTTCTCCAGGGGGGGGAGATCTGTTGTCTGGAGTTCAGTTCAGTTGTGATACCTGGTGATCTTCAGGCTCCATCTGGAGGTTGACTGCCCTAGGGATGCAGTCAGTGCTTCAAAGCAGGGTCTGCTAGATCCAGGTTCTTGCTGTAGAAGCTGAGTGGGTGATTTTGGACCAGTCACAGACTTTCAGCCTTACCTACCTCACAGGGTTGTTGTGCAAGACAAAGGGGGAGAGGAGAATGATGTAAGCTGCTTTGGTCCCCATTGTAGAGAAACACTACTTCTTCCTGGGAAACCATTGTTGCCAATCTCCAGGTGAGGGCTAAAGATCGTTCAGAATTACAACTGCTCTCCAGATGGCAGAGATCAGTTCCCCTGGAGAATATGATGGACTCTGTGGCAGTCAGGGCTTCAGAGCATGAAAAAGGCTGCAGGTGTGTGTGTGTGTGTGAAAATGGAAAGCTGACGAGTGAGGGGGAAATAAAGGTAGGTTGATGATTGGCTGGGAAGGAGATAGAGTTGCCAACTCCAGGTGGGAAATTCCTGGAGATTTGAGGGATGAAACCTGGAAAGGGTGAGG